>NW_019272054.1:255996-278734 GCF_002738345.1 Cucurbita maxima
TTTTTTTTTTTTTTTTTTTTTTTTTTTTTTTTTTTTGAAATAAATGAATTGTTCATTTTTAAAATTTAAAGCTGTTTTTAAAGGAATGTGGTAGAAGACTCTTTTGTCCTTAACCTAAAATTTGGTTGTATTTCCTAAACTACCCTTTCATTTGAAAAAGTTATATTCAATTATTCAATAAATTAAAAGTTGAGCTGTTCTCCTAAAGCATTATTGGTGAATTATTGCAAAGCTACATCTTCATTGTATTTTAATCTTAATTTTTCATATTTATTTCATTTTAATCCCTAAATATTTTATTTTAACTATGCATCATAATTATTTATAATTATTTCTAAATTAAAAACTCCAAATATTAAATCGTGTACCGGTTAAAATGTAGCTCCTATCTATTTTAAAATCGAAGGTTTGACTTTTTTTTTTCTCGTATGAACAAACCAAAACCACGTCTGAATGAGAGCAATAAAACAAATATAATAGTTAAGAAAAGCTTATTTTGTCACCAGTTCACTCAACCCCTGTCGTAACGGACTTGTACAATTTCAATATAAATCTGTATTAGGATGTTAGTTACATGTATTCCCAACCCCGACCATGCTATATTTGAATTATATTCATATTAGTACGAAAATAAATGAAAACACATAGTACCCTTAGTTTAGAGGGCGCCATCTTTTCTTTCACTATTAACACCCGAGAGAATATTGAAAGTTTGTCGAGCTTGCCCCCCAAAAAGGCATGGAACCGAACATGTCTTGCCCTTCACTATTAAATCTTAGGGAAGGCAATGATTGAGATGCATAATTGTTTTTTGGGTGTCTATATAATTCCCACATGATTTGTCAAATTATGCACATCCTACTTTCCAACCTCTCTTGCTTTCTTACTTTTTAAATTTGAGCTTGAAGAACATTTTTTTTTTCTTCGATTCTATCGAGATTCTCGATCCAAATTCTAGACGGTTTATGCTGGATTGCTAGATATTGCTAGATACGATGATTTGGAGTGAGCTGACCTCTTGTATAAACTTCGAAGTTAAGAGCTTTGTTTGAAGTCAGTGTGAGAACCTGTCTTCACTGTTATAGTCTTTGTGACCACAAGCTTGTACATAAATTTAACTGTTTCACAACATCTACAACTCTGTTTTTTGGTCACTTTGTAAGTGTAATATTGATCGCAAAAGTCACGCAAATCATTAATCTTGTGTCTTTTGGACCCGAACTTTATTCTATCTGGCTTGGGAAGTGAACACGAGTAGATTGAAAAAGCAAACCTAAATCTACAAAGAACATTATTCTCTTATTCTCACGGTTTCTTAATGTAACACGTTTTTGCTTTTATTATTCCTCATCTCTCTTCTTTATTTTCTTTGATTTCTACGTTTAAAAAGCTTCATTTTCTCAATAATTTTGACTCTTCGTCTTCATTTCGTATACATATCTTATAACGCTCCATACCCAAGATTTAGATTCGACAACAAATGACCCAACATTTTTTTATATCTCTACGACATAACTACGTTATCTCCTTGTGTTGAATTGCTTCTAAGAAGGAAAACTATCTCCACAACCCAACACGGTTCTTTTCAATATGTTTTTTCCTAACTTGCGTGCTCCTTCAAAAATTTCTAAGAGGTTACTCAAGCCAAAAAGAAAAGATCTCTTTACTGAGCTCAACAACATATGAGGTGCGAGTGAATTCGAACATCTGTCCTCTTTGCAGAGAATATAACGATATTAGCTTGAAAAAATTGTTTTACCGACCAACAAAATTTCATATAATGATAACTTTAATCGTAATATTTAATTATTTTTTAATTTTGAAAAGTACCTTTCATTTATATCATGAAAAGGATATTATTGAATATGAATCAATGACATATGAGAAGAAATTATGTCATAATATTTATGAGAAAAAAATAAGAGGAAAATTTAAAAAATCCCTTAAATGAAGTTGGTGTTCCATTGGCCCTCGATCGATTGGAAAAAGACCACATACAAACCTCACCCACCATAAGTCATGAGATTCACGTTAGGTCGAGAGGAGAACAAAACGTTTTTTAGTGTGAAAATCTCTCCCTATTAGACGCCTTTTAAAACTCTAAGGAGAAGCCCGAGTGTCTGAAAGGGAAAGTCCGAAAAGAAGAGTCCAAAAAAGACAATATCAAGAGTCAATATGAGTATAGCTCAACTAAACTGCTTACATTACGATCTTGACTAAAGAATAAGACAAAGTAATTTAAAGTAAGTGTAATAAATATATTGATATGAAACAAACTTATTTTGTACAAATTAAAAAGCAAAAGATAAGAAAGTAGTTTAAAGTAAGGCATCAAATATTTGAAGTTTTTGAGAATATAAATGTGATTTATGTGGGGAACCATCTTTTTCAAAAAAAAATTCTCGGGTTGAGTGTCGGCAAATCCAGAATGGGCTCGAGCTATTATAATTGGTATAAGAGGTATATATCGGGCAGTGTGTCAGTGAGGATATTGGCCACAAAGGAATGAATTGTAAGATCTTATATTAGTTGGAGAGAAGAATGAAGCAGATAACAATACGCAAAGGCCTAAGCTCCTTATTGTTTTTGTTGTCGTTTCGAAAGTAATTTCTATTTTTACATCTAGTGGGTTTATTAATTGCACTTTGTATCGAATCACTCAACAAAGCTTTCCATTTGCATGTATTGATGTGATTTGTAACTCACTTTTTACACTAACTTCTATAGTTTTCAATGCTATGATTTGTTCCTATCAAGCCAACCCATATAATAAATACAAATAGAATAGCTTAGTGATAGGATCCATTTAAGCTTAACTTGGTATGATTTTCATATCAAACTTTATTATAAAAATTTCATGTCCATCAATTCTTGCATATAAATTCTAAACAGGGTTTATTAGCAGTAAAACTGTTAGGTCCCACATCGGTTGGGGAGAAGAACGAAACATTCTTTATAAGGATATGGAAAAGCTCGAAAGAGGACAATATCTACTAACGGTGAGGTTAAACTTTTACAAAAACAAAGAAGATTGAAGAGATGATTAGTGGGAAGATAGCACGGGATGGGTAGTGGCTGTAACAAAAGTGGATAACAAAAAATGGTGTAGGGGGGTGTGTTTTGGTGTCATAATCTATGGTTTTGTTGAGCATGTGATGGAGTTGTGATGAAGGTAAGGGAGGTCCAAAACAAGAACATTTGATGTGCCAAAGTCGGTGTCATGGAATTCCATCCAAACAAAACCTTATCTCTAAGCTCAAACGCACCTCAACTTAAGCCCTATCAGTTGGCCCAATCCAATCCCCTCTGTGGGCATACACCAAGCTTAGCACTTGGGGAGAAGACATTGTTTCTTGAGTGTTTTCAGCACGCCATGTGCCTCTTCCAACCTCATTACATATCCATTATCCTATACTTTACTCCATGTGTTTGATATCTATATTCGTTCTACAATTGATGATCATGTAAAGAGGGTGTGTCATTTGAGTAAATGAAAAGTACACGAATCAACCGAGCCCATATTCGAATGAGAGCGGTCATAAAGATAGGATAACTAAAAAAGGCAAAAGAATTAGGAGTCACTACCTATAGTAAAAAAGTGCACATTCCTTTTTGGTGGCTCAATCATAGGAACTTCATGGTTAATTGTGCTTTATCTCGGACAATACGGGGTTATCTCTTGAGAATTTTCCTAAGATGTATATGCGTGAGGACAAAATATGCTGAAAGTACTCGTGTTGGTTAATGAGAATAATTTTTACTCTTAGAAACGAAGACTAAGTAACGTGAACATGCTGTAAGGAGCACGAGTGTGTCGAATCCATATTCCGAATCTTGGCATGAGTTGTTACAAACGGTGGATAATTATACATTGGGCTTGTGCATCCTTCTAAGTCCAAGACCCAAATAGGCCTTGGGCAAGACATACCATGGGCTAGAATGTCTATGGCTCCACCTCCTTTGTGCGAGAATGAAGGGTGAGATACGAGAGACTCGAGTCCATCCTCGTTCGAAGAAGAGGGAAAACGGTAGGTCATCCCACTTAGACATACATCATTATAGCTGCAAAAGGGGTAAATCAACTTTGATTCTATAAACTCGTGTTACGTCCTAAAACTTCTGGACTAACTTAGACATTAGAGGTAGTGTAGTAAGTAACATATCGATGCACATATTATTCTATTTGAACAGACCATGTGAGTTTTCCTCGTTCAGATCTATGTATTAAAAACTATACACTTTTTAAATACAGTTGTTTTTGAGAAATTTATTATATATAAATTAAAAATTTAAAGGGTAAGAAATCTATTAAAAACCAAAACATTTCCCATTTGAAAAAGAAAAAAAAAAAAAAATATATATATATATATATATATATATATATATAATATATATATATATATTGTGGAGTAAAGATTTGATAGATTCGTTTCCTGATTTATGAGAGGCAACGTTGCTTGGGGTGCCATATTCAAACCAAACCCAAATGCTGTTCGCCTTCTTTAGGGTTTCATTGCTATCTCTTCTTGCTTCCCTCCTCCGAGGTACGTTTGATCGGTCTTTACACATTAATTTTCTGTTCCTCTTCAACATCATGATTAAATTTTGTATCGTAAGATGTACACTTGCTGCCCGGAACTCTGTTTCATTTGCATAATTGATGGGTTTTGGCTTCTCTGTTTCTGAGAATGTCTGTTCCCTGAGATTGATTGATGGATAATATGGAGAAACATAAGAGCATTTTGCATTCTTTTGTCTGATTTTGTTGATGTCGTGGGTTTTGTTCTCACCATTGTTGCTGATTAAGTTTGCAATTTTGGATGGTGTAAGGCTCTCGCAAAATTGGCCTCTGGTAAAATGAATGCTAGCAGCTGGGATATCTTGAAATGGCTTGGCGTCGACTTGTCCCTCAAGATCTTTACCCATTTGGATGATCTTTCTGATCTTGTGCGCATTTGCTTAGTCTCAAGTTCTTGGCGCCAGTTTGGTAAGCACTCGCTATGTTTGGTTGTTTTGACAACAAGGGAGGGAGCTATATTGATCAATATGTCGCATTTTGGCATCTGATTCTCTTTTATATGCTCCTAGTCGTTCAGGGAGGTTGTAGAATGATACTTGTTTCTTGTATATTTGTCAATCTTCTAGGGAGGAAATTTTTCGTTGAGGCACCTAAATGTTGAAATTACTTGATCATATGGTTAAAAGCAGTTTCATGCTCTTATTGCATCTGATTATCATTTGTAATTCTGGTCCTAGAACCTATAGCATCCAGTTTGCGACATGTAAGATTTGTTCGGTTTTAGAATGTTTTCTTTCTTGTTTCTGAATGCTCTGTTGATGTTTTGCAGTTATTGAGAACAGCCTCAGCAAGCAGCTGTTCTTGAGATTGTTTCCTGATTTATCTGGTGCTGCCCATTTTATTGAAGTGAATGGCATGATTGATACTTCAACAGTTGAGTCTAGCAACATTACGAAAGGGGAATACCTGCTGAGGTTACATAGAATCTATTTGCTGCTTGCTAGAAGTCTTAATCCTGTCACTAGAAATGATTGTATTGGAGTGGCCATTGAAGCATCCTCCACGGATAATAATCCTCTAGAAAGTATCGAAAACACGCTGGAACCGGGTGATAGGCTATACAATCGAGCATCATATTGGTCCAGTTTAGGTTCAAGAGATCCTGATGTTCCTGAGACTTTAACTTATGGGCTGGTCTCCAACCTATGTGCTATTTCTGAAATTCACATTCAACCATTCCTAGGTTTAGCCCAACTCTGCTCTATGAATAAGTACTTACACATACTTTTGGACTTGAACATCTCTTAACTAACTGGTAATCATGTCTGCATCAGCATATTTTCAGGATGGATTCCCTATATATTCAGCAAAGGCTGTTCGATTTAAGATGGGACATCAAAAGTTGTCTGTAAACTCGAGTACAAGCGTTTCAAATGGTTTGGCTGTTGACTATAGTTCAGCAAGTGATCATTTTTTCTGGACTTATGTCTCTCCAGAATTTCCAATGGCCCAAGTAAGTTCGAATATATCCATTCACATTTTATCATATGGACGAGACTTTTGTTATGCTGTGTGTAGCCAATTAGCTTTCATGGTTCATCTTAATTTCAAGCATCTTTCTAATGGAAATTTTCATTTTGGACATAGGTTTGGGATTCAATTAGATATTTAATTGGTCCTTTGATGAGTTGAAAAAAAAGAAAAAAAATCAATCCTCTTATTGACACTTTATGTGAGATCCCACATCGGTTGGAGAGGGGAACAAAGTATTCCTTATAAGGGTGTGGAAACCTCTCCCTAGTAGACGTGTTTTAAAATGTGAGGCTGACGGTGATACGTAACGAGTCAAAGCAGACGATATTTGCTAGCAGTGGGCTTGGGCTGTTACAAATGGTATCAGTTCTGGACAAAGGACAGTAGGCTAGCAAGGACGTGGGCCCCAAAAGGGGGGTGAATTGTGAGATCCCACATCGGTTGGAGAGGGGAACGAAGTATTCACTATAAGGGTGTGGAAACCTCTCCCTAGCAGATACGTTTTAAAACGTGAGGTCGACGGGGATACGTAACGGGTCCTTCACTATAAGGGTATGGAAACCTCTCCCTAGCATATACGTTTTAAAACGTGAGGCCGACGGTGATACGTAACGGGTCAAAGCGAATGATATTTGCTAGCGGTGGGCTTGGGCTGTTACAAATGTTCTGGACAAAGGACAGTGGGCCAGCAAGGACGCTGGGCCCCCAAATGGGGTGGATTGTGAGATCCCACATCGGTTGGAGAAGGGAATGAAGTATTCACTATAAGGGTGTAGAAACCTCTCTCTAGCAGACACGTTTTAAAATCGTGAGGCTGACAGCGATACGTAACGGGTCAAAGCGGACAATATCTGCTAACGATAGGCTTGGGCTGTTACAAATGGTATTAGAGCTAGACATCGGACAGTGTGCCCACGCAGACGTTGGGCCCCCAAAGAGGGTGGATTGTGAGATCTCACATCGGTTGGAGAGGGGAACAAAGTATTTCTTATAAGGGGGTGGAAACCTCTTCCTAGTAGACGAGTTTTAAAACTGTGAGGCAGACAGCGATACGTAATGGGTCAAAGTGAACAATATCTACTAGCAGTGAGCTTGGGCTGTTACACTCTATGAAGCATGTTCATTCCTTGGTTTTAGCATTCAATGTCTGAGAAATTTTCTTTGTATGAGTTACATATATATTGTATACTTTTTGCAATAGATCCATGGCTGATGAATTGAGTTTTGATTTTCATGCCATATCTTCTGTTACAAATTTTTGTTCCTTATGACTTTCAATTATTGAATGATAACAGGAAAACACGCTGCAAATATTTAAGCTTCCCGAGCCTGCTTTCTGCGTAGGTGGGGTTCTGCAAGTTGAACTCTTGGGCAGAGTACAGAGACAAGAAATGGATGGATTATATTACTTATGGTTAGTTCTTTATAGCCTGAAAATTCGTTTTCCTTCTAGTAATGGCATAGTTTCGCGTGGGTCATAATTATTTTGGTTGTTTTAAACAAACTTCAAACTTGAAGAGTTAGAGATGAAAAGTTCGGAGATATAACTGAAACCAACTCCATTGTTAAAGGGTATTTTTTACAATTTAACCTATACGAAAAGATCAAGGGTTTGGTTAATAATATGAAAACAAAAATTTTAAAACAAGGGATTTGAGTTGTATTCATGTTTTTGGATGTTGGATCCTAATTTAAACAATTGTATAACATGTGTTTGATATGAACTCAATATTAAGTTGAATCGTAACTCGACATTTTTATTGAATGAATGATCCAGTGTCTCCCATGTGGAAGTTGTTGGTCGGCCACTCTTGCCTGAATATGACGTGGATATAATTGATCAGTCAGGAAAGTGCATTTTGAAGTATTTCCCGGAGTTGCCTGAGCCCTCATCTACTAATGGAGAGATTGGTCGTGGTCATTCTCGGGCATCTAGATTGGTTCAGAGAGGTGTCCATGGATGGGAGCACATCGTCCTGAATACATTAGTTGGTGGACGTGGCATGTTTGATGACGACGACGACGACATTGACGAAGAGATTGCAGAATGATTATCTTGGAGGAGCTTATCCTTGTCAGAACTGAATAAAGTGAATTTGGTGCGCAGGAGCCAAGTTTTCTATATAGCCAAAGTGTTTAGGGTCAATAGCTAGAGAGTGAATGAATGCGCAAATCCTTGCTGCTGGTTCAGTTATCTTAACATTTTTCCTACTGGGATTAGTGATATGAGGTGGTCTTGTAGATGCCAAAACTTGTATGTAATAATTTATAAGCGTCAATGCGTATATCACAAATTTAAGTGGTGCTATTTTACTCTTTTCTTTTAAGTCCTTTTTAAGTCCTGAAATCTTGCAATTTGGGTCATAATCGTTTTCTTTAATGGTTCTTTTCTTGACTCCTATTTGTATCTATTTAGTCTTGATCCCTATCTTAATTCGATATATCCAGAACATTGTTGGCCTATTCCTGTGAATGAATATAGTTTCGTCTATTCCATCTTTTTTCTTGAGAAAGGAAGATGGTTTGAATCTCTCATCTATCATATAAAGTTTAGAAGAATATAAAGACTCAACCTATCATCATATATATAATAATGACAAACTAAAGTTGCTCTTTGTTTTGTAAGTCTTCACTCAGAAATTACACTTTGAAACACTTGCAAACGGATGTAAAATACCATACAGGAAGATCTCTAAATACCTAATGAGTTGCTAAGAAGCACGTTCTCAGGGCAAATACAACATTCATTTGTGAAGAAAACCCAAAAAAAAAAATGAAAAAAGGGGGAGAAAAGAGGGATCAGAAGAAAATATATATCCCAAATATACTGTACAAAATATAAGTTCTCCACTTAACTCAAGGGTGGGAGCCAATTGTTAGGCCTGATTAAGTAGGTTAACCTTTCCAGGCGAAGCACATATTATCGTCAAGATCACTGTTAAAAAACCCATTTTCTGTAAAATCATGGGCTATATCCTGGATTATATCCTCATCCAGATGAAGATTTTGCGGCAAATCTGCAGTTCTTTGGTTGAACTCACTGCAACGAGAACCGGCTGCTGCTGATACATCACCAGCTGAAGCATTTTTTAAACTACTACTACGGGTTGGGGCAGGGGTATTACTACCGGATGCATCGGCTGAGCCTGCTGCAACCACAGAAGAGCTACCTCCAAAACCCGTATAAGTTCCGGTCATGCTTCCTCCTTTCATGTTTGATCCAGGAAGTGGTCGCTGTTGCCCTCCCCCACTGTTATTAGATATCTGGAGTAGTTGCTGGATCATCTGATGTTGCATGGCCTGATTATTGTTACTGTTCCCATGGGTAGTAGTCTGGGGATGGTTTTGCACAAGTAAATTGTTGGCGTTCGGGCGTTGATGCAGTTGCTGTTGAACTTGAGATTGCTGAGATTGTTGCGGAGGTGGTAGATTAGGACTTGAAAGACCACTGCCAGGCAAGCTCTGCATTGGTGCCGATGATAATGCAGTTGTCCCATGAAAGCTTGATGAAGGACTCTGGTGGTTTGAGTTATTGAATGACGTTGTCTCCTGCTGGAGTGGGTTTGAACTTGTTGAATTCATTGAGCTCTGTCTCATTAGCAGATTCTGGTAGCTAGACAATGCCAACGCAGCTTGTGCCGAACCACTCAAAGCTCCTCTACCGATTAGTTGATTTTGGCTATTCATTTGGCTGTCCAGTCCAGGATGCAGGGCAACCATTCTACTAAGGGTGTTACGGTCGGTTGGCAGACCCTGAGCAGTAGCAACCTGCTCAATCTCTTGCATTTTTTGCATCTGCAGCTTGGCTGTAGCGTGCTGAGGATAACTTTTCAAACCTTCTGTGAAAAGCTTTTATCATTAGATTCAACTCTGATACGTTCCTATGCATCTTAAAGATGTTCATACCGAAGACATTATGGATTATGCTACTGCAACTACTAATACTATAATTGCACCACAAGAATTTATACTTACAAAATCAATAAAATATTAATAAAATGCTCATTCAACAAGACCAAGAACTAATTGTGGAAATTATTGGAAAGAACGAGGCATACCAACTGGTCCTGTTTTCTGCTCCTTACAGAAATCAATCAAATCTTTCATGCTATTGACAACCTCTGAAATCTGTAATTAAGGAGAAGAAACAAATACACTTAAATCAAACATGAAAAAAATGAAACCAAAGCAGAAAAGTACTGATAATGTACCTGCAAGCATCTAACGTATCTTTTAGAGAACCCCAAATCATTCAGTGACTGCAACTCCAGGCTCTTTGCAAGCTGCTGCCCAGCAGTCAAAACCCTAAAAGAAGGATTGCATTAGCAAATCCAATGCATTAAGATCATAAAGGTGCTCCATCAATTTCAAGAAGCAAGAAAGTGCAATCATCCAACATTTAAAGCAGGCAGCAGGTTTTGGATAGCCAATGCCCTTAAGTGTCGTATACTTGATAGAAATCCTCACACCTTCGTACAACCAAGCCAATTTATGAACTTCAAGGTCACTTGACTTACACTAGACAAATTTGATACAAGAAGATGGATTTCACTATCTGATTGATCAACTTACATATTACTATTTGCTTGTAAATCCTGCTGAGAAGCCCCATCGGATCCTCCTTCAGCAATAGTGCTCTGGCATTTCTGTGCCACCTGAACCAGCTGATTCACCTGTATTTAAACATTTGTCAACTTGAAGGATCAATCAACAACGAAAAGAAGATCATACACAACATCAGTCACATCAAAATATCAGAAAGTCAACATGGGATGCTTAACTTCTAAAAATCTAGTTCAGGGATAATACGCAATCAAGTAAAAAACAGATTATAAATTGGAAACGTTGGCTACAAAAGTACACAGAAATCCTAATGCCCAAATAAACTGTAAAAAGTCTCTTTAAAGAAGAAATTATCATTTCTGATTAGACATGCAGTCAAATTTATATATCAATTTCGTTTCAAGAACTTAATGTTTTTCTTCCAGACACAAACTGACAAAACCCAGTTGGTATAATAATATCATTTCAGATGAGAAGTTAGTATCAGAATACTATTAGCAGATATCTGCGCAGAGAAACACAAAGTATATAAAACAATACCTGAGGTGCAACCAGCCTACGAGGAAGAAGTTCTTCATGGCGTCTTGCACAAAATTCCCATGCCAATATCTGAATGTAGAATCCAATTGCCAAAATATTTTAGTACAAAAGAGTTTATTCTTAAATACAATTAGGAAACTCAATTTACAGAATCATTCAGGTGACCTTCAATTCATGTGTAAATATGATACGAAGCTGGCCCTCACGAACTACACGAAGTTGCTCATATACACTCTCTTGAACGGCTTTTCCATATTCTAACATCATAATTCCAGATGAATATCTGATTTCCCGAGGCATATCCAAGAACAATAACTCATCAATTACTCCACTGCCAAATTTGATCTCATTTAGTCTAGGAAGCACTTCAAAGGAAGCCTCTGAAACCATCACATGAAATGGATTATGTTATGATTTATCAATCAGCAAAGACAAATTAGAAATGTGTAATACAAGACAATAACTTCAATCAAAAAATGGGGACGGATGTCCCTGACTATATAAGAATATGTTAATTCAATCAGTGATAGTTAACCAGATATAAAATTACAAGCATCATATTACACAACTCTAGGCCTTGATGATTCTACAAAGCACTTTTCAGGTCGAGGAAATGTTTATAGCTAAGAGAGAAGAAATCAGAAGGCATCCGCACTGAATATCTGAACCCAACCGTCCTGACTGCAAGTCAATATTAGGTCGTGTGTGAGACAAATAAATGAGTCTACCTACAAGTCTTTCTTCTTATCTTATAACCTTTTCATATGTTGCAGCTTGCAACTTCAAATTCCTTTTTTTTAGATCTATTTCTCATTTTCTTCGAGTAAGTCAATATTTTCTCTCATTAACAAAAAATTCCTTTTTTTTTGATCTAATGAATCCCACCCATGGGAAATATTTTATAAAGTACCCAGATCCTCAATTTGAAACTCACGCTAATCTTTTCTTCGGAGTAGTCAATCCGTCTTCATCGTTACCTATGAGGATAGTTTCATCTACATATACAATCAACACAACATCTCTATCATTTCTAGCGTGCTTATAAACATGGTATGACTTATTCAGCCTTGAAGAAAGCCATAGCTAGTGACTACTTTCTCAAAACATACAAACAACACTCAATGAGACTGTTTATCGTAAAGAGATTTTTTTCTCCTTGCTTGTGATATTTATTTCTCTACTAAAGGTAGCTCGTCTACAACCCCTTGCTTGTGTTCCCATTTAAATTCCAGTATAAAAGGATGAGCTGTGTGTTTGGAAACCAAACATAGAAAATATACAAAACTAATATATTGCATTTTCAAGAAGAAATTCCAAGAAAAACAAGTAGTTTGAGGTACTTGCACTCTCCCTCTCGAGATCTCTCCCAATCCCTAATTCATTCACCAAATGTCTCATTCCCCCCCTCCTCACTCTCTGTGTACAACTAAACTCCGTAAACACCTCTCTAACTAATTACTAAATACCCTTATAATATCCCTAATTGCACCCTAATACTATGCAGTCTAATCTCCCGTCATTCCCATTGCAAAACCCTCAAATATGCGTGTTAGGATAAGATGGTTTTAAAACTGGATCACTCGTTCACCAGGTCCATGTTCATATCCAAAACTCAAAAGAAACCTCAAAAAAGAAGGCACAAGGTATACTACTAAGAGTCAAACAATCAAACAAACCCTAATCATATCAAGATAATCAGCTAAACCTCTACAACAGCCCCTCGTTTGTTACCAACAGTATTTACACGTTACACGCCATTAATTTGGAGAACTCAATTATCTATAAGTAATATAAAGAAGGTCACGAGTATCATACCAAATCCCCGTCCAGATTTAGAACCACAAATGTCACACTGCCATGCATCCTGAAATATAGATCACAAGGGAGAATAAGGGGGTGAAGCTACATGTCACGACTATCTAATTGGAATAACAAAATAAAAATAGCAGACATCATTCTAACAGCCTGCACACCAACCAATTCTACACATCACAAAATATTCCCTTCATAAAAAGATTAATCAAATTCCCACAAATATACCAAGGTAGGCAAAACTTACCATGGCTGCTTGAGGGAAAACACCAAGTGCATGATGACCAACATTGTTATATAATGACAAACACCATCTTTTCTTTGCACGAGGGGAATAATATTCTGTCACGAACTTCCTCCAATAGGCAATACTATTATCCTATCAGAAGTCATAAAAGTAATAGTTGATATTTAGGCTTTAAAAAGTACATGTAAAAAGATGATGCGAAATAGAATCTAAAATATTTACATGGAAATGGATAAAAGTAAACATAAATTCATGAAAGAAGACATGTTCCTAAATATGCAGATCATAACCCCAAGAAACAAAAGAAGAAGACAAAAGATGAACTCACAGCAGGCCTTTGACGTTGATGGTATAGGTACTGCATTAGCCGCCGAGCACAAACACCACCATCATGAGGCCGCTTCATAGCATTCACAGGTTGTATTGCTTGCTGTTGAAGTTGCTGCCTCAACTGTATCTGCTGCTGCTGCTGCAGATGAGCTCTCTGCAAAGGAGGCAAAGACTGAAACATTTGTTGCTGCTGCCGTAATCTCTGTTGCTGCTGAAATAATGCTGCTTGTAACTGAGGTGTATTACGACCTTGCAGTTGCATGGAATCTTGTCTTTGAAGTAGCTGTTGTAGCATCTGCTGTTGCAGGAAATCATCCTGCTTAATATCCAAGCGTGGTTTCTTCTGTAACTGAGAATAACTGTTGGGATCTGTCATCAGCGATCCAGAGACACGTGCAGCCATGGGGAGTGAAGCTTGGGCTGTTTGTGAATTAGACAGTGATGCATCACCTGGAGAAACTTGTCGGGCCTGTGGCTGGGTCTGTGGCAATTGAGGGGCATTATGATCCTGCTGAGGATTGTGCTGCACTACAGAAGATGCATCAATGAGTGATGCACCTGAGATACCCATGTTATTTGATGAAAAAGACATAGGCGATGTAGGTAATCGCATGTATGATTCTGCATTCATGCTTGGACTTCTCTGCAAGTGAGGCCCACCTGAAAGTGCAGAGTTGGCATCTGTAACCAAAGAACTTGCCCCAACACTTGGTCCTGAGCTAGCCACACTATTCAACGCTCCATTATTCGTGTCCCCAGAAACAGGAATAAAATTTGAATGGCCAGCTCCTGGAATTGAATTTGATGAATTTCCATAAGATGAGCCCAAGTGAGATTTAATAGTACCCTTGGACTGCCCATCTCCTTGGAAAAAAATCCCAGAACTTGAGGAAGACTGCGTTAATCCTCCAGCCACTCGAGAAGATGCCATTGGGGGCACCAGTCCTTGGTGGCCAGCGTCCAAGTAGCTCTCTAGAGCCAGTCTTCACTAATTACTACAACAAAATATTACTGACCCACCAACCAAATATGATATCTAAACAAAATCCATAGGTAAAAAAAACCCCCAAAACTCGAACTTCAAGGAAGATTGATCGCAGCTGAGTCTGAGCCCAGCATGTTACTCATAGACATCCACGAATCTAAAAAACACACGATCGAACAACAAAGGAGGCGTTCAGTACTCAACTAAAAATATTGAGAATAAACTGACCCCTAATTCTTAAAGTTAGCAATCAATAATCACATCTCCTACAAGTTCTTAACCACCAGATCCAAATATGCCTGTGATCTGCGACCCTGGTCGCTATTTTCACAATAGGCAGAAGACCCTGAGGTTAAATAAACAAAACAACAGCATTAGCATCGGGATAAAAAAAGAAACACACCAACGGGCACTAAAAAATAAAAACCAGTTCCCCAAATGTAAGTAACTTTCACAAGTGACAGAGGCTCAAAATGGGAGACAAAAACTTAATCCAAATAAGCACTTCCACGACCAAACAATTTACCTATCTTAGCCACAAAGAACAGAAATTAAATTATATCGCACCCTGCTACAGAACTCAAACTGCTATTCGAATCACCACCGCTCAATCTATAAAAGAAAGAAATAGACAGAGAGCTACGCCTCCAAAAACCCATAGCTAAAGTTAAATTAAGCATTGAAATCCAAAAAGAGGGAGAAGATCAAGCAAGAAAAAGAACACGAACAAGAAGCAAAGAACGAACAGAAGGAAAAAGGGAAAGTAGCCATGAGCAAAGAAATAGAGGATCCAAATCCGAACCGATTACAAAATTAAAAAAAACACAGAACGAACAACAAAATTAAGCAGCTATAAAAACCATTTAAAGCAAAAACGACAGAAGTTTGACTACCAACCTTGAAAAGCGGAAAAGTGGCTGAAACCAGACAAGAAATGGAAGCTAAACCTTCGCTTCGCTGTGAATTCGAAGAAATGAAATCCGAGAGAGAGAGAGAGAGAGAGATGAAGAAGAAGAAGAATTGAGAAAGGGGATGCCAGTTATATACATAGCGGGAATCGCCGGGATCCAAGTGACCGATTTCACCGGTAGCCAGTCTTGTGGCACCGGCTACTGACGGTAACGCGTTCGGCACGTCTCTTAGATTTGGTTCAAACGGAGTCGGTTCTCATTACACTGTTTAGAGAAAGAAGATCGTCAGACACGTGGCACAAACCCATTGGTTGATCTCATGTTTTGTTTATGATGTATCATGATTCATTGCAGCTCCGTCACTGTTTAGCAGTATGGATCACCTGCGGCCGTTTCTACCCTAAACACTGTCCAGTTTTCTGCTGCCTCCTCACTTTTAGTTTTGACTACGCAACGTGGCGAAATATCATTGGATTATAGTTCTACATGTTCGTGAGAATCAGACCGTAGGCGATTCTGGCCTGAAGAGAGTCTAGTCAAGAGACAGTGACAGACTGTCAGATTTCTACGTGCGAATGACACGAGCAATAAAACAATTACACGTGTGGCTTCATTACTAGTTAAAATTTGACTATTTAATTATATTTAAAAATTAGAAAGATATTGGGCCCAAGTTTTTCAATTGGGCCCATAAAATAGTTCGGCCCAAATCCAAGCAATCCAAAATCCAATTGAGCCCATTTAAACAATGGGTTATCATGACCCGAAGCCGAAGCCGAAGCCGAAGTATGGTTCAAGATATTTGCAGCGACCCATACTTAGAAGTTTAGTATCTAATGACTCGACATTATTTTGCAACATGACTACATTATCTACTTGTTTTAAATTAGTTCGAGTGAAGACTATCTATACACATTAATGTGGGTTCTTTTTTAGCATATTTTGTCCTTACTCGCATGAGTCATTCAACTAGAATTGCTTTAAGTTTAACACGTTTAATTATGCCTTCTTAGTATCTTTCAATTCATTTAATTTTTGTTTATTCATATAACCTTTGAGTATTAAAATATATTTAATTATACTTTATTGATATTTGTATTAATAAAATAATTTATTGTAATAAATTTTAAAAGAAAAAAATTCATAGCTTCTAAACTCAATAACTCATTTGTCTTAAATAAAAAATTATTACATATATGAGAGAATTTTTAAAAAATACATATTATAAATATTTTGACAATAATAATAATAATAATAATAATAATAATCAAATAATTCCTCTTCCATTTGCGGGTGCTGATTCCTCAAGATATAACAACTTCTTTCTCACAAATGCAGCAATTCTGATTTATATTATATATAAAAAAAAAAAAATTAGAAAAATATTCGCAAAATATATAAATGAAAAAAATATTATAAAATAAATAAATTAAAAATTTTCGAATTTTTAAAATATGAGAAAACCAATTTGATTAGTTTTTCAAAAATAATAAATTTATTTCTTTATAAAAAAGAAAAAAAATAGTAAATAAATTAAAATTTTAAAAAATGAACCATAAATATTCATAATTATGTCCAAATTCAATTAATGTTATAATAAATAAAAAAAAAATTAGAAAATTTTTGTTGAATTAAAAAATCAAAAAAAGAGAATTGATGGGTGGAGTTACTTTATTATCCTTCAACCAATTGAAGATACAATGTTGATGGTATTTATGATCGCAGGGTAAAGTTGTCACTTTGTCCTTCCCCTTATACTTCAAATTGCATATGCCACACCTAGCCAACACACAAACACACAAAATTAATTTTAAATTCAACTCTAATATATTAAATATAAAAATTTACAATGTTTTATTCACAAAATTTTATTATATTTGATGAAATGTTTTTTATAATTAATGTATTTACCATCGTGTTCACTTTTAGTATAAGGAAATGAAAAATTAGCAAAGCTTTACAGGCTCGGTTTCCTATAGTCGAAGGCTAATTTTAGATCGGAACAATACCACCCTACAAAGGATATTGACTCAGTGATCGAACACATCCTTGATAAGCTACTAGAAAAGTAAGACGGTATTTGGATTTTAGAGCTAACACTTAGTCAAATGCTTTTGAAATTTTCTCGAGTGCTTTTATGTTACCATACTTAATATAAAAAATGATTTTGATCGTATCAAAAGATGATAGCAAGAAGGAGACAATACTTATGCTTTTGAGAAGATTTGCCAATCCACTTTGACGAACTGCCCTTGTGTTCGTGAGACGGCAACTTCGACATAAGTTCTATAGACAATCCTTTGCTCACACTTTTGTCATCCTTTTTGTCAACCTTGTTGCCATCCTTTTTGTCGACCTTGTTGTCATCCTCGTCATCTCCTGTAAACGACAACAAAATGATGTCACTTTTTCATCGAAGGAATTCTTTACTTATTTGGTTCTTACTCATATAAGTTGGGTTCATCTGTAACGGCTCGAATCTTGGATAGAAATCATTCATATATTGAGAACTACCACCGAAATTCTCAAATCCACTGTGGAAAGTTCTCCCGTCATATGATTCTTGAACAACTTCCTACAAACATTTTAGATTAGTATTATTTATGAATATTCAAAACACAAATAAAAAATATTAAAATAGAACCCGGCTTCGAACATTATCACGAGCATAAGGATAGTCTCCAAGAACATTTTGGAAAAAGTTCATAACGTCTGAGGGTGAGGGTACATTAGATGAGTCGTGAGGCCATTGGTCTCCCATGTCTAACAAATCAAATTCAAACGACTTTTCGTTTATGGGTCTTTATTCTTGACTTCTTGACTTCTCGAGGCTTTGTTCTTAGAATATTTATATTAAGAATTCATATTAAGGAGCTAATTTGCGCATGAAAATGAATTTAAAAGCAGAGGTTGAATATAATATCATGAGGCTGTTTTTATGGCCTTACTCATAAGATAATGAAATTTAGATATCGATTAACTGCATAAGATTGTTTTCATAAATATTATAGTTAATGATTTAAAACTCGTGTTTATTGAGTTAAATGGACTAACAACTCATTCCGCTCGAAACAATTTAACTTAGATTAATTTACAAATTGCAATGCACGTCTCTACCAACTATGTTCAACTTGAGGGACGTAATGAGATATCTTCCATATTTCGATAGGAATTGTCCCGACTAGATCATCGTTATCTCTCTAGGAATGGTACCGAGTAACATCAGTTGTGACAACGAGTACACACGAACTTGCATCAAGAAATTTCAATTGTTCATTGTAGTCGATCAATAAGGTATTCAACTGAGAGAGATTCGCAAAATGAGTATCTGCAATAATGCCTTTAAGCAAGTTATTTGATATATGTAGCACCTCCAAATTTGTAAGTCGGATAAAACATTTCTCACCTACGTTCTCTAATCTGTTCCCTCCCGAATTCAATAATCTTCCCAACGAGACTGGAATTTTTGGTTAAGAGGCCAGAGATTCTACGATTCCTATAATATAATCTCAACTTTTATGTATGTGCAAAGGGGAGTACCGTGAATAAAGTCAAAAAATTTACTAGAACGAAAATTAAAACAGGTGATAGGGACCGGGACTGAAAAAAACTTTCCATCTCTACCCTTATGTGGACATTTCTATTTATAAAATTACATAAATTAAAATTATCGTTTTTTTTTTTTTTTTATGTATGGAGACCATAATGAATCTTTCAAAAATATACGAAGGTATAGGAAAAAAGTGAACAAATGTTGTGCAAAGACCAAAATGAGTATTATAAAATTACAAGAATCATCTCATCGAGACATCTAGAACATCTATCCATCCAGGATCGCTCAAGCATCAGATTCTCTCGTGTTCATGCTAAACCATTTACGACATACGTTTCGGATAGAGGGTGCATAATCGAACCTCTAACACATGGGTTGGAGCGCAATACTGATACACTTATGCTATCTAATACTATCCTTGAAAGACCATTTTCAAAGAAAGAATCTCGAGATGTTTGCTTCGTGACGCTCGATAATATCAGTTCCTCTTTTTGGAGAGGAGCTTAAGAGGTTCTTCCTTTTGCAATGTTACACCAAGCCTTCCATTCAAATCCAGCGTTGACGCATCCTCATCATTAGGAAGGTACCATTCAAAGTTATGAATCAAGGTGGCTAAGATTAAAGGCACTTGCACCGCCGCCATGGGAAGCCCAGGGCAAATCCTTCTGCCTCCTCCAAATGGCAGGAATCGATAATCATGACCCTTCAAATCTGCATCAAAACCATCAAATCTTTCTGGTTTGAACGATCCAGGATCTTCCCAGATTGAAGGGTCTCGCCCAATCCCCCAAACGTTCACAAAAATCATGGTGTCTTTAGGAACAGAGTACCCCATAAGCTCACAAGCTTCTGGAGCATACCGTGGAAGAAGAAATGGCGCAGGCGGATGCAGCCGTAGAGTTTCTTTCACGCATTTCCATAGATAATGAAGCTCAGAGAGCTTTGATTCGTCAATGGCGCCTCCGTTTATTGCCTTCTTTGTTTCCTCTCGCACTCTGTTCATTATGTCTCTGTTCTTCAACAGCTCTGCCATCGCCCACTCCACCGTCGTGGTCGTTGTATCCGTGCCGGCGGACAACACTTCCTGCAATAACCCATCAAAACTTTGATTAGAAAAGTACCCATCATGACTCTGGCATCACGGTACGATATTGTACACTTTGAGCATAAGCTCTAATGACTTTATTTTGGGTTTTTCCAAAAAAGCCTCACATGAGTGGAGATATATTCCTTACTTATACGGAAGCTCGACTCTTTATTTGGAGTCATCAAGCAAAGTACACCCCTAAATTAACCGATATGGGACTCCCTCCCAACAATTCTCCCCTCGAACAAAGTACACTATAGAGTCTCTCTTGAGCCTTATGAAATCCTCGAACAGTCTTTCCTTAATCGAGGCTCGACTCTTCTCTAGAGTTATCAAACAAAGTATACCATTTGTTCGATACTTCGTCACTTTTGACTATACTTTCAAGCCTCAAACTTCTTTGTTAGATATTTGAAGATTCTTCACCATGGTATAACATGGTATGACATAT
The DNA here is from genome assembly GCF_002738345.1 of Cucurbita maxima. Classification (NCBI taxonomy): domain Eukaryota; kingdom Viridiplantae; phylum Streptophyta; class Magnoliopsida; order Cucurbitales; family Cucurbitaceae; genus Cucurbita; species Cucurbita maxima. The sequence continues at coordinate 276,528 of NW_019272054.1, forward strand.
TGTCCACTTTGAACATTAGCTTTACTTTGAGTTTCCGACAAGGCCTCCTACCCCTACACATGCATTATAAGTAATTATTGTGAAACTCCCTCAGTAGTTTTTTTTGCTTACAACAATCAAGTAGCTAATTTGTTCATCGGTGAATCCACTTTCGATCAAAACATCCAAGAAATCGCTAGCAGCTGAAACGTCTCGACTATGGATTGTTCTTCGTTCTTTAATAAGAATTTCCCACGAAGAATCGACTTGGTTTTTGTAGATAGCAGCTTTCTTTCGAAGTCCTTGAAGATCGAAGCTTCTAAGCAAAGGGTAAAAGTCAGCTAAATTTGGGATCAAACCCAAATCGATGATGTTCTTGAAAGACCCTTTAATCCCATTGAACCCATCACCCACAAAACCAACCAAATCCCTAGAGAAGATGAAGTTAGAAAGAGTGTTGAAAACAGTAATAAACACAAGTTCTTTAATCTCCACCACAGATCCCTGTTTTGACTGCAAGAATTCCACCATGTCGTTCATCTTCTTCCTTCTCAAACTGGCTTGGGATTCGATCGCTCTCGCTGTAAACAATTTGGCTCTGCAAATGGATCTCAGATTCTTCCAACGATCGCCGCATTCCGGTGAGAAAAGAAGCGAGCAGTTATCGTGCAGAGGTCGATCAGGGGTCATTTGGAAAATGTATCGAGCAGATAGAAGGCGATCTTGAGTCTTGAGAATGGCGGCGGCGGCGGCCGGTGAAGAAGCGACCACCAGGCGCTGAGCTCCGAGCTTGAGGGAGATTAAAGGGCCGTAGAAATGAGAGAATTGGGTCATTGAAATGTGGGCGTTTTGACCGATCTGAAGGAGATTTCCAAGAATCGGCCATGGATTTGGACCTGGAGGAAGTGGCGGCTGTTTAGAAGATGAACAGATGTGCCTGAGAATGGTGAAGATTAGAGGTAGAAGAAGAAGAAGAAAGGAAAACGAAGCAATCTCCATCTTTTGTTCTACATCTCTGCAACATCTCTTTTTTTTATTTGGAGAAAATGCTACCCCAACTTGGGTGATCCATTGTGACGTACACGGTTAAATTGCTAGTTTAGTTGGTCAACTCTCAACCTTGTTGCGTATACCTAAATATTGAATTAAATTATAGAAAATGTGATTCACCACTTTCCTTATTTAATTATTAATAATAATTCATTTCTTAATTTTGTTTTATTCGGGGGAAATTTAATAATGCTTGTAGATTGTTTATAGATAGGTAGATATTTGGTGAAATTTCAAAAGAGTGAGTTTATGGTTAATAAGTATTATTTTTTCAAATTTAATTATGTTAATGTTATTTTTTAAAAAATATTATAACTTCATTATTAATGCTACTTTTTTAGGGAAAAAAACAAATTCAAAATTGAAGAAGAAAAAATAAAAATAAAAAAACCCTTATTTCAGCCACCTATTATTATGGGCGTACATGGTCCGAGTTGGGTCGGGTTGGAAGATTTTTTCGACCCAACCCAAAAGTTCGGGTTGGTTGGATTGGTAACCCAACCTAACCCGAAACTTTTCACGACCTAACCCAACCCTCCATTTTTTGTTTGGGTCCGGGTTGGGTTGTTAATTTTTTTTTAAGTTTTATTTATCCACCATTTATAATTATTAGGATACCATCTAAAATATATTAAACATTCAAAAATAAATTAAAAAAAATAATAATAATAAATTAAAAAAATAACGAGCAAAAATTGTAATATAGTTCAACATTGTCATAAAACTAAAAATAATTAAATACCGACATTTTTTTTAAAATTAATTAAAATAATAAAAATACAATAATAGATCATAAAATTAAGTAAACAATCAAAATGATTAGTTTAGAGTATGGTATATAATAAAAAATATATACAAATATTTTAATTGAAAATTAGTTAAAATAAAAAAAAAAATATATAAGGATGGATTAGTTTGAGAGGATGGTATATAACAAAAAAAAAAAAAATATATATATATATATATATAAAAATATTTTAATTGAAATAGGCTTATTTACATTAAACTATTAAAAAAATAAAAATATATATAAACTGTGATATAATAATGTTACAACAAATAAATAATAAATATATTATAATTTAGTATATGTTTTAAAATTATATATATATATATATATATATATATATATATATATATATATATATATATATATATATATATATATATATCTTAAA
>NW_019272054.1:279037-353118 GCF_002738345.1 Cucurbita maxima
TAGAATATGTTTTAAAAATATATATATATATATATATATATATATATATATATATATATATATATATATATATATATATATATATAATTCTTAAAAATAGGTATAAATTATTATAATTAATAAATAAATTTATTAATAGTTATAATTAATAAATAACAAAATGTATAAAACAAGGAAATTATAAAAACAAAAATATGTATTCTTGAAAAGTCGAACTCGGAAGTAATTGCTTTTGATCTGAACTCAGTACCACTTTGGCAAACTCATTTATACATCAGTGTCCTTAATATATTTAATATATTTAATATATTTTTATTTATCGGGTCGAACCCGAAGGTTTTACCCATGAACCCGAAACTGAACCGATTCAGTTCGGGGTTCAGAAAAATGAACCCAACCCTTAGAGTTCGGGTCGGGTTGGTCCGAGTTAGCGGGTTTCCGGGTTGAATGTACACCCCTACCACCTAACCCTGTTTCTGCGGATCAGCATCCCCTGCGCATCAAACTCGACGCAAAAACCCTAAACCCTAATAGCAGTGAAGTCAATCCGGAAATATGATGATCTTTTATGGTTGTTGTTCTAAATTTCGCAGCACCAAATTTACAGCATTCAAAACTACGGCATATGTTCTCTGCAATTTCAGTCGCTCAAGATCGATGTCTCAATCCACCTCCATTCCCAAAAAGGTCGAAAGGGTCCGTGACCATGGCTACGATAATTACATGGAGGTGGAGAAGAAAATCCGAAAAGTGCTCAAGTTTCAGGACCTTATTCTCACCCAAATTAACCAAACCATCCCAGTTTCTCGCCTTGATGTCTCAGCTCGTCGCCTTGGCTTCAAACAGCACGAAGCTGGGGCGTTCGTCCTCAAATTCCCTCATGTATTTGAAATCTACGAGCACCCTGTTCAACGAATACTCTATTGCAGGTTAACTCGAAAAGCCCACCTCCAAATTCAGCAGCAAAAGCAGGCTGTCATTGCCCAGATTCCGGATGCTGTGACTCGGCTGAGGAAGCTTTTGATGATGTCCAACAATGGCCGTCTTCGCCTCGAGCACATCCGAATTGCCCGGTCTGAGTTCGGGTTGCCCGACGATTTCGAGTATTCGGTAGTTCTCAAATACCCTCAATTCTTTAGACTGTTTGATGCAAAAGAAACCAGGAATAAGTACATTGAACTTGTAGAAAGAGATCCAAATCTTACTGTTTGTGCAATAGAGAAAGCTAGGGAGAGAGTTTATAGAGAAAAAGGAAGTGATGCTGAGGATATTAGATTCTCTTTCATTGTGAATTTTCCTCCTGGGTTCAAGATAGGGAAGTATTATAGAATTGCAGTGTGGAAATGGCAGCGGCTTCCTTATTGGTCGCCGTACGAGGACGTTTCTGAGTACGATATGAGGTCCATTGAAGCACAGAAGAGGATGGAGAAGAGGGCAGTGGCAACAATTCATGAGATGTTGTGTTTGACTGTAGAGAAGAAGATCAGTTTGGAACGGATTGCACATTTTCGAACGGCGATGGACCTGCCGAAGAAGTTGAAGGATTTCCTTCTTCAGCATCAGGGGATTTTCTACATTTCAACCAGAGGGAACCATGGGAAGCTTCACACTATTTTCCTCAGGGAGGCTTACAGGAGAGGTGAGTTAATAGAGCCAAATGATGTGTATTTGGCTAGAAGAAAATTGGCTGAGTTGGTTTTACTCAGTCCAAGGAAGGCACAACTTAACAGAGAACTAGTTGGGTACAGGAGAGAAAGAGTGGGCTATGATATGGAAAGCTCTAGGCCAGATAAATTAGATGATTATGGTGTTGGGGACAGAGGCAATGTGAGAGACGTTTTGGACTCGGACATGGGTTCTGATTCAGAGTCCGATTTCTCTGATGATAGTAATCGTAGTGTTGATGAAACGTTCGAGGAAGAGGATGTGAACATAACCAAATAACGTAAACTCGATTGTTCTCGATCATCTCCTTCGAGCTGCTAGATTATCTCTGATTAAATGAGACTGTGTTGAAGCCTCAAAACTCATTTGGTAGCTCCTGGTTGTAAACTAAAACACAAGCGCTCTTTGAACATAAATTTTGTTCATCAGGAGCGTAGCGGCCTTAATCTTCGCTTCGATATTCATTGTTCGAGTGGGGCGGTAGATCTTCATGGTTGTGTTTTGGATATGTGGTTTGGCAATGTGAGATGCCATGGCTTAAAGAGGAGTGTCATGATGATGCCACAGGCATGGAATCCAAATTCTGAAGGCGAAGAAGAATTAGGTAAAATGCAAATGAATTCAAGTTTGATGGGCAGAATCTGCAGGAAAACTACATAGGAAGGGAAGTCCTATGTAGTTCATGCTTGCTTAGCTTCAAGCTGCAAAGAATGTGGCATGGAAAAAGATGGCTTCTGGAAGATTTTTTTTTTTTTGTTTTGTTTTGGTGGCTTTCAATTCAGCAGCAGAACTTCATTACACATTCTATCTCTCAATCAATCAGTGATTTAATAAAAATTTTACATTGACATTAGATGTAAAATTTATTTTTCTATCTCGCTCTTCAGTTTCATCTCTCCTCTCTTCAACTTGAGGCTTAATAATTTCTCATTTTTTCATTTTTTTTTCCCTCGCTTCTTGAATACTCCTTAATGTTCTTCTTTCATTCCTCCATCTCTAGATAGAACGATATATAAATGGAAAGTTATGCAAGTGACAAGTTATTGAATAATGGAGGTTAAGTTCTTCATGTGACAAGTTATGCAAGTTATACAAAGTTAAAGAGAACAGAGGGTGCAATACATAGAAACCCTTTTAAATGTTTTTTTTTCCTTCAAATATTTGTGTGTGTTTGGACCAACTTAACTTGTACAAACCTACCTAGCGGTTGCCAACAAATAGGGGTGGCTCGAGCACGAGACATTTAAGGAGGACCAACAAATGAGCAAGCTTCAGTACAGTACCCAAGGCTGCAGAATGAGAGAAAAAAAACACATCAATAAGACTTGAAGAATTCTAAGAGAGAACAAACAATTATAAAGACAATGCTACATTCAATGACTTTGAATGCTTCCAGAGTTTGCAATTTCAATAGATCATAACCTTCTACATTGTGCAGTGGAAATGTTTGATTTGCAGGTTTTTCTGAGCGAACCAAGGATGGTTGAAAGCATATTTAAAAGACAGATTTGATGTGTGATATTCAGAAAGCACATGAGTGAAATTCCAGTCATCCCAACATTCTAAAGCTATACAAAATCTGAGTTTCAGAGCTTACATACTCTTCGACGTCTCGCACTTATAATCCGGCCATGCCATCTAGAGCGACCGAAGAGGCTTCCTTGTGATCCTGGGAAATTGCTATGCACAGTGTCACGGTCATACTTGCCACTTGCTGTATTAGAGGATCCATGGCTGCTCTGAGATGGAACAGTATTTCTGTTGTGGTCACTGCAAAGGATTAGTCAAATATGGAGTGAAGTGGTCTGCATTGTGCAGGCAAAGCTCCCCGGCTTAAGAAATCTGCTGGCAATACTTTCAATAAGATGACAAGAAAAGTTTCAATAAACTAAACCTCATAAACATTTCAATTCGAAGAAAAATGTGCTACCATAAGTCAGCTAGATCCCACGTTGGTTGGAGAGGGAACGAAACATTCCTTATAACGAGGTGGAAACGTCTTCATAGTAGACGAGTTTTAAAACCTTGAGGGGAAGCCCAAATATGACAATATCTACTAACTAACGGGCCAAAACAAACAATATTTGAAGCTAAAACCTCACCTAATAGACGCGTATTAAAAACAATATATAACAGGTCAAAACTAACAATATCTCCTGATTTTTCGAGGAATTTTCATCATGTAAAAGGTTGTTCCAAACTTACTACACAATTTGTCTATGAGGATGCCGGAATCTCGTATGGAAGCTGCTTTGGAGGGGGCAAAACAGTTTTAAGCTTCTTCCTCAACTGTTCAAGCTCCCCCAATATGTCTTTTGCATCTGCCTGCAAAAGAGATCTCTCCATGATCAGAAATGCTGCATCGCTCATTTGCCTCCCTCTCTCCAACATTTGTTTGGAGCACTCAAATGCTTCATGAACCATTCCACGGGCACATAATCCTGTTACCAACACATCCAATACATGACTATGAGGGCAGTATCCCTTCTCTACCAGATAGCCCCACAAATCCAAACCCAAATCAACTCGACGATTTTCACAGAAAAACCTCATAATCATGACTACTGTTCGTGCTTTCGGCACAAAATTCCGTCGTATCATTTTGCTATACAACTCATAAAAACCATGAACATCCTCCAATTTCATCAGGCCTACGAACATCATATGATAGGTCATACTGTCATGTCCAATGTGTTTAGCTTCCATATCTTCCATTAAAGCCGCTGCAGAATTCACATCATCAGACCTAATCAAGGAACTTATCAAAGCATTATAAGCCCCAATGTCAGGACACAATTTTCTCAGAGGCATTTCATCAAACAGTTGGCGTGCTTTGGCTATGTCCTTTGCTACCCCTGCTCCATGGATCAGAGTAGTGATTGTTTCCAATGTAGGCTCAAATTTTGCCCTCTTCATTTCTTCGAAAACTCTCAAACCATCCACGAAACAACCTCTTTTGCAATATGCATCCATTCTGATGCTGTAAGTCACAACATCTGGCTTGAAACCTCTCCTGATCATCTCATGATAGAAAAGCTCAACAGCAGTAACATTGCTGGATTCCTTGAAACCTAAAAGCAAGAGATTCATGGTTTTAGTATTGGGGGGAAATCGAGAATACATCTTTAGGAACACTGATCGCGCCTCTTTCATCTGTCTCTGAGTGCAAAAGGCTCGAAGGAGCACATTAAATTCCTCAGTACCAAATTTCCTTCCAACAAACACTTCATTCTCCATTCTCCGAAACGCCTCGATCGTTTCTTCGAAGGATTGAAACTTCGCAATCTTCGTAAGCAAGATGCTCATGGATTTAAGAGTAAGCAAAAACGGGTGAGTTCGTTGAATCTCACGCATCAACTCCCATGATTGATCGAAATACCTCATCCTGGCGAGAATATGAAGCGTCTTCTCAAAAGCATCTGGAGTTGGGGAAGCTTGAGAATGGTGGAGGCAGAATTTGAAGAACTCCAAAGCCTTGAGACCATTGGAATGCGCTGCAAACAGGCGGCCAAGAACGTCATTCAGGAAAGTGTTTGAAGGAAGAGGAGATGGAATATGGTGAAGAAGAGTAGGTCGAAGGGGCTGATCGGGAAATGGATGGCCGTTGATGATTTTGGTGATTCTTTCGATTTCACCTCCGGGTTCTGAAGATTGATGAAGATGAGTAGAAAAAGGAGCGGCAGGAATCAAAAAGTAACGGAAAAAAATGGGTATTTGAGCGATTTGAGTAAGCCTCGTCGGAATCACCATCTTCAGTTCTTCACTCTCCAGAGAACAGAGAGATGGCGGCGGTGTTGAACTATTGCAGACGCCGGGACCGGAGAGTGGAGTTTTTACAAGTAATTCAATATATATATATATTAATTATTATTATTATTTTCTTTTTTAATAAACAATACATTTATGAAATAATATTTTTTTTTTTGTAAATAATTGATCCATTGGTCGTTGGAGCGCGCCACTTTTAGGTACTTACGGAACGACGACGTTTAGCGGTGATTAACAGAATTTTTCATCCCCTTCATTTGTCGACGAACAGAAATCTCCGAAACTCCAAAATTTTTCTGTTACTTTCTCTTTGGATCTGATCTTCTTCGTTCTTTCTTCCTTTCTTTTCTTCGATTCGACTAATTTTCTCATCATTTTCCCGAGAAAATTCCCTTCCCGGGAAATGTCGCACAGCGATACAATTCCTCTTCATCAATCGTCCCAGTCGGACATCGACGAGATTGAAAATCTCATCAACGCCAGCGTCCAAACCGGCCCCACAACTGTTCTTGCAGCTCGATCCCCAAGTCCTCCCAGGGCTTCCATTCCTGTTTCCTCTTCCCCGTTTTTACACTCCAATCTCCCATCACATCCCTCCAAATCGAGTAATCAGAAGCCGCCGTCTGTCTTCCCTGCTCCTCCGCCATTGCCCGTCTCCAGTAATGGCAGGTCTGATGCATCGGCGACTGGTTTCGGATCGCAGCCCAGCACTCTGACGGAACCGGTCTGGGATACCGTCAAGAGGGATCTGTCCCGGATCGTTAGCAATTTGAAGCTTGTGGTTTTTCCCAACCCTTTCCGTGAGGACCCCGGAAAGGCTTTGAGGGATTGGGATCTCTGGGGGCCTTTCTTTTTCATTGTGTTCCTTGGTCTCGTTCTTTCGTGGTCTGCATCCGTCAAGAAGGTCAGCCTCGTCAAAATTTTAGTTGGTTTACATCGTTGATTGCCTGTTTTTTCTTTGATTTATGTTCACATACAAGTCTCTTGATTTATGTTCCTTATATTAGCCTGTTTTGGCCTTTCCGTGCTCTGGTTCGGGTTAAACTATCTGCAGATATTTAGATTGGAAACCGAGTTGAACGCATTGTTAAAATGTCCAATGCAGCTTAGTATATTGTCTCAGAGTAGCTGGTAGCGATCAGTCAAGTGACTGGAGCGCTTTTGTTCAGATTTCTTGAAACTATCTTTGCTAGTTTTGTTTCATTGGATTTTAATAGGAACCGATGATTCTAGATAGTTGGAATACTCGAGAAATTATAGGAACACTTGAGCTTCAATCGATGGCTAAAAGCTCATTGAATAGACCCATAAAAATGTTGTAAATAGCTCAGTGGAAAGCATAAATGCAGATGCAGTATGTTTAAATGGTTTGTAGGACATAAATCATTGTCTATGTGCTTGAATACAGCGTGAATCGTCAGGAGATTGAAATGTACATGAACGAAAGATGAGTGCTGGAGACCACCTCTTTTGTGTGATTTTCCTTAAGGAGCTTTCTCTTTAATTGTATTGGTGTAGCTAGCAAGTATCGAACGATTCCTCATAAAGGAAAAATGTTATAAATGAAGAAATGTAATGCTAAGGGGTCTATCTCCCACCCATTAATCCTCCCAGAAGTATGTTTCTTAAGGGAGCTCATTGGATATTTCTTGAATGTCTTGGATCCCATCACCCATTTACTCTCCCAAAGTATATGTCACTCCCATCACCCAAGATGCTCACCTTCTCCTCGGTGTCTTGGATCATTCTTGGAGCTTTCCCTCTTTCTCACTTTGTTTTTATCGTGTGTTGTCCATTAGGGAAACATCATATGTCATGACTCTCATATCTCTCATTCTGGAGTTTGAGCTTACACTAAAAAGGGTTTGTTTTTAGAGTCCTAACCTACCGGTGGCTTTTCTTGTAGCTTGTTCTTTTGTTGCTTGATGAGCCCTTCTCCCTTTAGTTAGTTTGCTTTCTCTTCTTTGTGGAATGTACAAATTCCAAAGAAGGTTAAATTCTTCACTGGGTTGACAGTTTATCCATTGAAGAGTTAACAGTCTTCATTGGCTTTCAAGGCAGTTTCCTTCTTTGATAGGACCGTTCTGTTGCATTCTTTGTTAGAGGTCGAAGGAAGAGTTGGATCATATCCTCTTGAGTTGTAATTTTGCATGGTCTTTTTGTAGCTTTCTTATATGTGTTTGGTTTTCAGTTTGCTAGACATAGAGATTACAGGGAGATAATTGAGAAGTTCTTCATTTGTCATATCGGTAGAAGGAGAGGTTCCTATGGTAAGTCAGGATTGCAGAGGATTCTGGCACCAGATTTTGTCCTGGTCGATCCTCAAAGTGAATGAGAAAATATTTTAGAGAAATTTATGTTGTATTTCATTTTTGGAGAGAAAGACATAGAAGAATTGGCGAGTTGCATAGAGACTCTTATCAATTCTAATATACTTTGTTCTCGTTGGATGGGTTTCTTGTATCACACACCTCTCTTGTATTGTCTTGTTCTTGTCAATGAACTTTCTTTTGTATACATATATGTTAGCAAAATAATCAGATGCAGTCTAGTCGGCTCGCGATGATCCTCCTTTTGTTTCCCTGCGCCGCATTGTTGGATCAAGCTAATAAACTTCCTTCCCTAACCCTACTTCCTGCTGAAACAGAGAGAAGCAAATGCCTTTGAAAATGAAACCTAGATTGCCTTGAAGTAGATTTGAGCAAATTGTCTACTTAAATTGCATTGATTCTTGCATTTTGCATTATCATGGAAGAATAGTTGTATCCTTCTATTTAAAGGTCAAGTTCGGTATATATGTACGTAGCCAATTCAAGCATAACTTAATGGATAAGACGCTCAATTAGTTCGGTTTCCCACCTCTTTAAATGTTAAACTAAAAAAAACAAATACATGTGTACATATGTTTGTATTAAAAAAACACTTATATAAGTTGTCCTTATTTGTGATGCTCAATGGGGATGTGTGGTGAAATATCATTATAACGTTGTTTTCTTATATTCCACAATCACCTTAGCATTTGAAACATTCTTAACCATTATCTATTTATCTGTTTGATATTTTTCAACCAATGTTTGCCCTTTATTCTTATTCCCTATATCAACATTCACTGAACTGTCATTCATCAAATATTGGCTTTTATTATTTTATTATGTTTTTGTTATTCTACTACTGATATGAATTGATTCTCTTTTCAGTCTGAGGTTTTTGCTGTTGCATTTGCACTTCTTGCTGCTGGTGCAGTGATTCTGACCTTGAACGTGCTTCTTCTGGTAACTAAATCTATCTTTCACTCTTTCCTGCTCCCTTACCACTCACTCTTCTCATCACGTTTGTTTTGTCGATTAGAATATAGAGTTGATACTTATTTAATCTTGCATTGTGCGGCCTTCTTGATTGTGTTTATTGTGAGAACTTAAGAGTGTAAGGGCATGGTCGGGAGTAATTTTGAACTATTTAAAATTACTCCGAAAGATTCCTAAAATCATTCAAAATTAATTTCATGTTTGGTTTTTTACTCTCAGCGCAATTTTCGTACCATCAAAATTGATTTTAAATGGATAAAACATTTCTCAAACATGAAAAAAGTGAGTCACTAAGCCTCACCTTGTCCTAAACCTCATCCAAGGATATCTCCACACCTCTAAAAACTTGATTGTTTCTCCTAAATCACTCTCTTCACAAGATAGCCAAACAAGCTTGGTACTAGATCCTCCCCTTATTACAAAATGACGAGTTCATCATGACCTCCTTGAACAAAAGCTGATAGCTCATATTACACACCATCGCAATTCCAAGCAAACGAAAACACCAACTACAGAGAGAGTAAGCAAAGTGGCAACCCCACAAGAGATGATCAAGTTCCTGTTCTTGTTGTTTACAAAGAACCCAGACAGAAGGTGCAAAACCAAGGTAGTGTGACGCTGGATACGATCCTAGGTGTTTCATGAAAGACTTGACAAAAAAATTTACTTTATTAGGAACTTTTACCTCCCACAGGAGAGGAGAAACCAGAGCCCCCCTGAGTGAGAGAAAGGGATCAAAGGACGGAGAAAACAAAGGAGAAGAGAAACACCTAGAAGGATTAGGATCCCAAATTCACAAATCCTTTCTCCTTAGAAAAAATCTCTGATCTGAAATAACAGAAAGAAGACCCACCAAGAGACGATCGGCAAGCTTTCTGATTTAGTTTCTCTAACAATACATATAGATGCTAATAATTAGAGTTTTCCAAAGTTCCCCCTCTTACCACTTTATATCAAAGCTTAATTCATTTTCTTCAAATTCTCTACATCAAGGCCACCTTTTTCTGATGGTTCTCCTTGTTTATTAAGCCCCCCCTTAGAAATCTCCCCCCTCCCTGTAGAATGTAAATTTCTCTTTCTCATCCTTACGGTTGACTTTTAATATTCTATGTATTCATATATACATTGGTTTATGGCATCCATCTCCTTTGTGGAAGTTCGTTAAAAGGAAAAGCTCGTAGTTCGTGGGAAAATGCTTTTAGTGCCATGTTTTGTCTTGTCTAATCAGATATAAGCGTTGCTCACCGCCCCTAATGAGCTTTCGTTGCTTCATATCTCTAATCTATTACAAAAATAACTGAAGACTTGCACTTTGGTTACTGCAGGGTGGACAAATAATTTTCTTCCAAAGCTTGAGTCTTTTGGGATATTGCCTGTTTCCTCTAGATGTTGGAGCATTGATCTGCATGATGAAGGACAATGTAGTAGTGAAGATAGCCGTGGTATGTGTGACCTTGGCATGGAGTTCTTGGGCTGCATATCCTTTCATGAGTTCAGCTGTGAACCCAAGAAGAAAAGCTCTTGCACTCTATCCTGTGTTCCTTATGTATGTATCAGTTGGTTTTCTGATCATTGCCATTAATTGAGATGCATTAACAATGGAGCTCTTAAAAGGGTTTTGGTAAGAAGAGATCGATATGATGATTGAGTAATGATTTAGGAACCTCATGAACTGATCAATATTCTCTCACCTTGCTGTAACCCTTTCTTTTTGACTTATATCATATAATGTCTTGAAACTCAGATCTGCCTACATCATCATATTCACTGTCTGCAAGTTTTCTTTCATGGAAATCCAAGACCGTGTAATATTTCTTGTAATTATGATATGCCTTCATTTCTTGAATGCAATCATTTTATGGCTATTTCTCGTTTTTCCTTAGAAGACTTGAAATCAAAACTGTTGAGAATAATTTCTGGTAATGGAAAGTATTTGACCAAAGCTATGGTGAGATATTTGAGAGTGGCATTTTGGTGAATGTACATTAACTTGGGATGGCTGTGCCATACTTTTTAAAAGGTCTTTTAAGAGCCTGTATTAGGTGAATTGTATTATGATAATGTCTTAATGTGGGAGATGACAACAATTAGTGAAGGGTTTTGCTTGGTCACATCTTGGATCCCTTGTTGAGTCACATGGCACTGACTCTATTTTGTTGTTATTCAAGGGTGATGAATATCGTACTATAATCAAGACCTCAAATTTCTAGGTTCATTAACCGACAACAAAATTGCGCTGCTAATGACGTGGTAGGATGGGTTGGATGCTTGCTTTGACTATTTTAGAATATCTTGCACAAATACTCAAATTTTTAGGTTCATTAATAGATCACAAAACTGCGCCCTAATGAGGTTGTACGATGGGATGGGATGGGTTGGGTTGGATGCTTGCTCTGACTATTTTAGAATATCGGGCACAAATACTCAAATTTTTAAGTTCATTAATAGATCACAAAACTGCGCTGCTAATGAGGTTGTACGATGGGATGGGATGGGATGGGTTGGATGCTTGCTCGACTATTTTAGAATATCTTGCTATGATCAAGACTTTAACAAATGAGGTTATGTTTTGAGCTTCTTTGGCAAATACTCAAATTTTTAGGTTCATTAATGGATTACAAAACTGTATTGCTAACGAGGCTGTACGATGGTTGAATGTGTTTGCTCGACTATTTTAATTTGTTGTTATATTTATTTGATTCTCCTAAAAGAAACGTAACTAAGTTGAAGGACTTAAAGTACATAAAAACTATTTAAAGGTGGTTAACAAATCTTTTTTATTAGGAGTCTTGAACCCAAATTATTGTAATGAATCTTACTCCAATGCACATAGCAACGAATTTATTACTACTAAAATAATTGTTCAAATTAAAATTTAATATTATAACAAGTTCAACCAATTCGAGTATAGTTCAGTAGATAAAATATTAATTAATATATCAAAAGTTGAATATTCGATATCTATCTTATAATTATTAAACTAAAAAAATTCATAGTTTGTGAAAGTTTTTCTTTTTTTTTTTTCTATCTCGTCACTTCGAGGAATAATAATTTTTATAATTAAAAGATTTAAAGTAAATTTACCTATTGAAATTTAAAATTTGGTCACCAACATTCTTAACCTTCTGACACTGGACAACAACATCCCTTTTCGAAAGATGGTTGAACCAAGAGTTACCACTACAATCGAACACAAGGGAAAAACCATTTTAAACTGATACCGACAAGATTTAATATATAGATTCTTACACGAGTATAAAATTTCTTAAATGGCATAGATTAACAAAATTTAGAAAAAAATGCTAAAATCAAATGGATAGTACCAATTTTTATCAATAGTTTTCACTTTTATTTTTTATTGATTTTTTTTATCACTTTTCTTTAGAATTTTGGGAGAAAAATACTATTTTAAGTATTTTAAAATATATTTTAATTGAAAAAGTGAAAATAGTTATAAATAATAAGAAATAGCCTAAATAAAATTTACTCACAACCTCTTAAATTTAGTAGTTTGAATAAACTTTTCCACCAAATTAATTATTAATTTAGTAAATATTTTATTTGAAGGTAATTACCTAAATAGCATAAATACATATTTTTAACGTTGTTTTCTATTTCTAAAAAGTTAGTGGTTTGTTCATACACTTTCTTTAAAAAAAAAAAACCAAATATATTTATAGAAAAGGTCAAAAATAAAGTAAATTGCAAGTCAACCATCCTAATTTTAGTGAGCATATATCTCAATCTTCAAAAATAAATAAATAAATAAATAAATAAATGGGTCAAAATTAAATTTTTATTTAATAATTTAGTTCATTTTTAAAAGTAAAATATTAAAACAAAATGTAAGAGAAAAAGTCACCTATACCAAATTTAAATAAAAGTTGAACTCAAAAGAAGAAAAAAACAATCACTTACCTAAGAAAACTTTGCCCCCTCCCCACATCAATTAATTTCACTACTAATTATCGAGTTCAATAACGATATGATAATTGATATTGTATGCAAGCTCGAATTCGCTAAATATATATTTATTTAAAATCTGTGGTTAAAAAAATTTGTGAACAAAATGGATATGAATTTATGAACTTTTCATGTTACAAACAGAGAATGGAAAAGAAAGTCGATCTCACCGTAGGATGAAAGAAAAAAGGGGTCAGAGAAAGTGGAAATTTTGAGTTTTTTGTTTGCGCCTCTCTCTCTCTCTCTCTTCTTTGAATACTCAAAAGAAATTTGGTACCCATTTCTCGTTTCTGCAATTTTCCCTCTTTGTTCTTCCATTTCTTCTTGTAATTGTTGTTTGAGTTTTGGTTCCTTAAATGAGGCGCTGAAAGCAAAGGGTACGAAGAAAAAAGGCATTTCATAAGGTTTTTTGTTCTTATTTCTTCTTTAAATTTGTACCCATTTCGTGTTGAGGATGGGCAATTCGTTTGGGTGTTCGGCGTCTGGCGAGCGATTGGTGTCGGCTGCGAGAGATGGCGACTTGGTTGAGGCTAAAATGCTTTTAGATTGCAACCCATATCTCGCTAAATACACTTTCGGCGGCCTTAATTCCCCTCTCCATTTTGCAGCTGCCAAAGGCCACAACGAGGTTTCTTCTTCTATTTTGCTTCTAATTTGTGCATTTAGATTCTTTTTTTCTTGGCTTTGTTATGATTGTTTGTTGTTTTTTCTTGGCTTGGTTGGGTTTTTCTTAGATTGTGTCCTTGTTGCTTGAAAATGGAGCTGATGTTAATTCCAGGAACTATTGTGGGCAGGTACGTGATTTTGATGCCTTTTCCTCTTCTGGGTTTTGTTTGGATTGGGTTCCTGATCATCAAAACGAGAAGATTTTAGGTTTATGAATGAAATTTTGGTACCCTGTTTTTGTTCTTGATAGGGTCCCATTGTTACTGTTGGATGAAAGTCTCACATTAGCCAATTTATAATCAAAGAATACTATCTCCATTGGTATGAGACATTTTGGGAAAGCTTAAAGCAAGTTCATGAGAGCTTATGCTCAAAGTGGACAATATCATACCATTGTAGAGAGTCGTGTTCAACTAATGGTTACAATGTCTCCAATATGATGAACAAGATTTCTAGGATACTCTGCCTTTTGTTCTTCAATTTTCTAAGCGCACAAAATCTGATAGCAACGTATTCTCATATGTAATTATTCTGAAATGAATGTTCTTCTTACTTGTTTTGTATTGTTTTGTTAATGCATAATGAAGACAGCAGTGATGCAAGCTTGTCGATATGGGCACTGGGAAGTTGTGCAAACTCTTCTAGTTTTCAGATGTAATGTAAGTTGTTAAATTGGTATTTTGCTTTGCTACTGTCATTTATTAGTTGTTTCATGGCTAGCTTGGCTCGAGCATGAAAACGTCTGGCCTTTGTAAAGCTGCCACAAGACCACGACATTGTCGAGTTGTTTCTTTTTCTTGAGTTGTGGCGATAATAGCTTGTTTGCTGTAATCAGGTAATGAGAGCAGACTACCTCAGTGGTCGGACCGCTCTCCATTTGGCTGCCATCAATGGTCATGTGAAATGTTTAAGACTTATTATGGCTGATTTTGTTCCTAGCGTTCCTTATGAGGCTATTACTAGTCAGACAGATGCCAACAGAAGTGATGGTGTTAATGTGAAGAACAGATGTGAACAAGGGTACTTGGCTCGTTTCATTTTACATCTAAGCATAGAGTTTGTATAGTTACTAGCTGTTTTGATTTTATAGGAATAGGTTGATGGCGAGTTTCCTACAATTGGCTGATGAGAATTATAGGATTGTTTGATTTTAAAGAAAAATGAATGTTATTGTGAGATCCCGCATTGGTTGGGGAGGAGAACGAAATACCCTTTATAAGGGTGTGGAAGCCTCTCCCTAGTAGACACGTTTTAAAAACTTTGAGGGGAAGCCCAAAGAGGACAATATCTGCTAGCGGTGGGCTTGAACTGTTACAAATGGTATCAGAGCCAGACACCGAGTGATGTGCCAGCGAGGAGGCTGAGCTCCAAAGGGGGTGAACATGAGACGGTGTGCCAACAAGGACACTGGGCCTCGAAAGGGGTGGATTGGGGGGTCCCACATCGATTGGAGAAGGGAACGAGTGCTAGCGAGGACGCTGGGACTCAAAGGGGGGTAGATTGTGAGATCCCACATTGGTTGGGTAGGAGAACGAAACACCCTTTATAAGGGTGTAGAAACCTCTCCCAAGCAGACACATTTTAAAAACTTTGAGGGAAAGTCCAAAGAGGACAATATCTACTAGCGGTGGGCTTGAGTGGTTACAAATGGTATCAGAGCCAGACACCGGGTTATGTGCTAGCGAGGAGGTTGAGCCCCAAAGGGGGTGAACATGAGATGGTGTGCCAGCAAGGACGTTGGGCTCCGAAGGGGGTGGGTTGGGGGTCCCACATCGATTGGAGAAGGGATGAGTGCTAGCAAGGACGTTGGGACCCGAATGGGGGTAAATTGTGAGATTCCACATCGGTTGGGTAGGAGAACGAAACACCCTTTATAAGGGTGTGGAAACCTCTTCCTAGCAGACACGTTTTAAAAACTTTGAGAGAAAACCCGAAAGGGAAAGTTCAAAGAGGACAATATTTGCTAGCGGTGGGCTTAGGCCGTTATCACGGGTTGTTTACCATCAGGTATTGATAGACTTTGCATGACCTGTTTATTATTATTGTGATTTATTTTTGTGTTTCCAGTGCAGTGATTTGTCCAAGTTTATAAATAAGGCAGCTGATGATGGCATTACCGCTCTTCATATGGCAGCACTAAATGGCTATTATGATTGTGTTCACCTTCTTCTTGACCTGCATGCCAATTTTGCAGCAGTAACATTTCATTGCGGGACCTCTATGGATTTGATTGGTAAGTCTCAAAATGTGCTTCTAAATTTTAACGGTGCTGTGTGATTGTGAGATCCCACATCGGTTGGGGAGGAGAACAAAACATTCTTTATAAGGGTGTGGAAACCTCTCCCTAGTAGACGCGTTTTAAAAAACCTTGATAGAAAGCCCATAGAGGATAATATCTGCTAGCAATAGGTTTGGACTGTTACAAATGGTATCAGAGCCAGACACCAGGTGATGTGCCAGCGAGGAGGTTGAGCAACGGGGGTGGACATGAGGCGGTGTGCCAGCAAGGACGCTAGGCCCTGAAAGGGGTGGGTTTGGAGGGTCTCACATCGATTGGAGAAGGAAACGAGTGCGAACGAGGACGTTGAACCCCGAAGGAGGGTGGATTGTGAGATCCCACATCAGTTGATAGGAAAACGAAACATTCTTTATAAGGGTGTGGAAACCTCTCCCTAGTAGACGCGTTTTAAAAACCTTGAGGGGAGCCCAAAGAGGATAATATCTACTAGTGGTGGGCTTGAGCTATTACAAATGGTATCAGAGTCAGACACTGAAACATTTTTTATAAGGGTGTGGAAACCTCTCCCTAGTAGACGCGTTTTAAAAACTTTGAGGGAAAGCCTGAAAGGGAAAATCCAAAGAGGACAACATCTGCTAGCGTTAACAACAAATGATTATATCATTGTAGGAGCTGGAAGCACTCCGTTGCATTATGCAGCATGTGGAGGTAACTTGAAGTGCTGTCAGGTACGATGTCCTTCGACTTCAATTGTAAATTTTTGGCTTTAACGAATGACATTTGAATATTTCATTTCGCGTTTCTTTTTTGCTCGAAATTTTACAGATTCTCCTCGCAAGAGGCGCCTCTCGAATGACTTTGAATTGCAATGGGTATACTCGTCTTGCAGTGTTTGCTCTTGTTGTTCTATCTTTAATTGTGGCTTATCTGATTGAAAATGCAACCATCACTTCAGGTGGCTTCCTTTAGATGTAGCCAGAATGTGGGGACGCCACTGGCTTGAACCTCTGCTAGCTCCTAATTCTGACTCTATAATACCAAGATTCCCCACTTCGAACCACCTATTATTGCCTCTAATGAGTGCATTAAACATTGCCAGGTATTTGGTTATTTGCTATGTTCTGAAGTTGCTAATTGGTTCGCATATTGGATAAACTTTTTTGTTTTAAAAAGTTCTATTTGCAATGCTCTCTATCTTTGATTAAAATGTGGCACACATAAGGTCTTAAGGTTGGAGGGGGAACGAAATATTCCTCATAAGGGTGTAGAAACCTCTCCCTAGTAGACACGTTCTAAAATTGTGAGGCTGATGGCGATACGTAACGGGCCAAAGAGGAGAACATTTGCTAGCAGTAGGGTTGGACTGTTACAAATTGTATTAGAGCCAGTCACTCGGCAGTGTGTCAGCGAGGATGCTGGCCCCCCAGGAGGGTTGATTGTGAAATCCCACATTGGTTGGAGAGGAGAATGAAACATTCCTCGTAAGGGTGTGGAAACCTATCCCTAGTAGACGTGTTTTAAAATTGTGAGGCTGACAGCGATACGTAACGGACCAAAGCGGACAATATTTGCTAGCGGTGGGCGCGGGCTATTACAGGGACTCTCTTGAGATGAAATAGAAGATATGCAAAATCTATGTCTTTTGTTGGGTGGTGTGCCGGCAAGGAGTTGAGCCCCAAGGGGGTAGATTGTGAGATCTCACCTCGGTTACATAGAGGAATAAAGTATTCTTTATAAGGGTATGGAAACTTCTTCCTAGCAGATGTGTTTTAAAAACATTGAGGGAAAGCCTGAAAGGGAAAGTCCAAAGAGGACAATATCTGCTAGCGGTGGACTTGGGCCGTTACAAAAATCTAATGATATTAGATGGTGAAACATAACGAGCGTGTAAAAGATTCAGTTCTTTGTATAAGTACAGATGCATAGGAGGCCAGTTTGATAACTTTTCTGGGCTAATCAATAAAATGAATAAGTTGAACTTGAACTTGAACTTCTTGTTCTCTCTCTTTAAGCTCGGCTTAGTTTTACGGGTCGAAGTTATCGAGTCAACCGAAACCTGCTTGGCTTGATCGTTTTAGTGAATGTAGGAATAAGGAGCTACTCTTTTGTGCATTTGAAATGTGAATGATGACATGTAAAATCTCTTCAGAGAATGTGGTTTTAAGTCTATGGGAGTGACCTCCGACGACGGGGATACCTGTGCTGTCTGTCTCGAAAGAGTATGTTCCGTGGCTGCAGACGGTAAGTTCCCTTTTGACACGCTTAACATCTGAATCTTGTTTTCCTTCTGTGGCATATGTTGGTTGGCTTATCGAGACGATTCTCATGCTCGCTATTTTTGTATTTTCTCATCGAGCAAGTTCAAGTTCTGCACTGTCTGATATCTCTGGCATCTTTACTATTGTAGATGAGAAATTTTTATACTTGTTTGCTTATGTAGGATGTGGACATGAGCTTTGTGTAAAATGTGCGCTCTATCTTTGTTCGACGAGTAATATCCAATCGGAAATGACTGGTTCATCGGGCTCGATTCCGTGCCCCCTTTGCAGACATGGGATTATATCTTTTGTAAAATTGTCTAGTGCCACAGAAAAGGAAAAACAACTTCACCTCTCTCTTAGCATATGCAACTCATGCATTCTTCATAACAGTGACGCCGAAGATCCAGTTTCGACTTGTTTGCCAGATATCCGGAGGAATCGTGTGGCTATGATTTCTTCAGATGTATTCTGCCCAGTAACTTGCAGCCCATTTCATTCTTCTGCTATTCCTGTGTGTACGTGCAACAATGGTAAGTGCCCGACCTTCGAGTCCTGAGATGTCGAAACAGAAGATGAATCACATCGTCAATCGCAGACAACCCCAATCGACCAGGTGAAATTGGGAGGTCAGAGACCAGAAAAATCTTGCTGTTCAAGCATGTTTTGTGGCAGGAGAAGCTGTAGTAGGGAGAATCAATGCAACTCGGAGATAAACGCTTGACATGTCTGGTCGGTATCGGGTCAATCATCTGGACGAGCTTGAGAATCTATAGTAACAGCGATACACTGGAAGTTCGGGTTGATATATATATATAGGTAATGGATATGAAGTTTGGCTTAAAGTGGTTCGTTTTTGTCTTCGGTTGTGTTCCCTATTTTCGTGATGGGTTTAGGAGGGCTGGTGGGTGTGAATAATTTGTTTGGATGGCAGCAGCTGTGGGAATGCTGTGCTTCATGTCATTGCTGCTGCCTGTACTAATTGGTAGGGAAGATTGTAAAATTTGTATGTTGGGATTTTTGTTTCAGCCTTCATTGTAATTGAATGAATGACGGTAAAAGAAACACAAGGGAATACTATTTTCCTCTTTTTCATTATTAATATCAAATAGCTTATTGGCCTTCGCCCTCAAACCCCATAAACAAGAACCAAATATTCAAATATTGAATGGAATGTGGGTGCTGTGACTCTAGGCAAATGTGCCCTTCACTACGAGGCTTTGGAGGCAACTTTCGTTCAAAGACTCGATAGTTTGCATGATCCTACAATTCACACGAAGAAGTAATGTCTTTTGCTATGTCATAATCCATGAGCTAAGATATCAATTGTTGAAAATCAATGTGAATAATACGACAAGAATGTTTTTTCATTCTGGTGTGGAGACCAAACAAGTTTTTTGAAGCTCCTTATGCCACATTGTCTTAGGCATATACTCCCCTCTAAAACGAAAAGTTTGTATTTCTGCACGTTTACCTAAAATACCTTGTGATGACTTCACCTTCCTATGAATAAAGGTTCGATGGACTTCTCAAAGTGATGAATAGTGAACAGCCCACGATATCACGACCTAAACACTTCACCAAACCATTGAAACGATAGGAATTCGATAGGAATGACAGACACAATGTGTACAAAGCACATGATGTAGAGTTTTGAATCATAAAAATTGGACCTTGCATCGCTACAGTCTGCCTATTTTTTAATTAGAATAAACCATACAATAACAATGAAAAGCAAAGGAACAATTTAGTTTCAAAACATTACAAAGAAACTATAATCATTTGAAAACATAAATAAACCATAGAAATGTAAACTAAGCCATATAAATAACCATGGAGCAAGAAAACTCAAATCTCAAGAAGAACATCAACAATTATAAGTAAGCTGATGAAAACTTTCAGCGTTAAGTTCAAATAAATGGCCAATTAAACCAACAAAAGGAGCAAGAAGTCAGGTGTATCACACTCTTGTCACATTTGGGATGGACAAGAAAATGAAGTTATTTACATTACAGAGTACACAAAATAAAATTCAAAAAGAAAAGGAAAGAAAGATAGAAGACATTGAAAATTTTGTACCCAAACATTTTCTTATCAAATGGGTCCAACAGTAGGTGGGATTTTCTTTTGCCTTTGCTTAAGCTTAGATCAACGTCCAACTCCATTGGTTGGCGGAGGTGATTGTTGAGAGAGATCACCTTTATCCTTTTTCCCAATATCTATATTCCCCACAACATCGTCTTCTTCGTCCTCTTCGTCCACTAGAATTGACCCATTCCTTCGGAGTTCTCTAATTTTTCTAAATTCATCATAGTGTGCCCTTCTGTGTTCCTTAAAGCTCAAATTCGCCTTATCTGTTTTGAAACCCAACCACTGAACTTGAGAAAAATATCAGACAAGGTGCTATAATTATATATACACACACAGTGGGTTAGTCGCCAAGTTCATCTGGGTTTCTTTCTTTGAAAATGAGATGATAGCCAATATCACCTTCAAATGGATCACAGTCAAACAACACGGAATGTCGGATACACAGCATTGCAAGGGTTAAACCTTAAAAAACCTTTTCAACCAAGCAATGATTACCATGGACTGTTTGATTCTAAGATTAGATCACATCTTATAAAACTGCTTGTGCTTGAAATCCTAGAAAATATGCTACTTCTACTTGAAATCCAAGAAAATACGTAAAGTTGGGAAATGGATGTAAAGTAAGCAAATAAAGGAAATTGGGACCTTCATCATCTTGGTCCATGGCATCTGCTTCATCCTCAGAAGATGTCCACCCACTAGATCGTTGGCTGCTTTTACCACTTGAAGACGCCACATCATTCAATGCAGTTCGGATGGCTTCTGCATGCATTGCATCACCAACACACATGGCAAACCTGTCCCTCACAGGAGAAAGAGAATCTGCATCAAACTAAAAACAATTACAAACATGGCAAACCTGTCCCTCACAGGAGAAAGAGAATCTGCATCAAACTAAAAACAATTACAAACTTGGGGTGCACTATCTTGATACAGTGTTAAAGTAACCAAAACTTACACCTAAACAAATAAATTTGCGTCCATTCCCACCGAGATAGTCAAGGCATACAAATGCTTTTTCACCAATATCAATTTCACATTTATACATTTACCATATTTATCCATAGACGTAGCCAAAATACTCACAAACGCAATATATAAGCCTCCACACACCAACTTGGTCATAGCGTAAAAGTTCTCTCGTAAATTTTCCATATTTGTTAATTCCAATTAAGCAAACATAAATGTCTTAAAAAACAACAACAAGCATATCTAGATAACCTTTTTTTTAACAAAAATAAACATTTGATCTAGAAAATTTACCGAAAAATATCCAATAGAAGATTATTCTCAGATTACATCAGTGAATTGAAATCATAACTAAAGAGGTAATTTCCAAAACTAAATCTTTCAGAATTCATGAAAAGTGCTTTCAATGCAACACAGAAGTTATAAATAAAAATCAAACAAACCAACAAGATATAGTCCTTTTTCTACAGTATATCATACAAAGAAGAAGTTACAAAATTCTTGAGAAGGGAAAAGCAACTTTAAGTTCCTGACGTTTGTCTTAAGTTGCATTTGACTCCTTGAGTTTTCAATTCGACATTTAACCCCTGAGATTTGAGTTTCTCTTGGTCCCGTTAACACATTTGGTCCTTGTTTTCAACTTATAGTTTTGTAAGGCAGACTAGACCTTGAGTTTTCAATAAACATTTTTTTATTGTTTTTATTTTCATTCTTACTCTCTATTTGTTAAGTTGATGTGCAACATATTTATTATATACGTCTTTACCACATCAACAACTTAACAAATATAAAATTAATTCTAAAATAAAGAAAATAAAAACAATAAAAAAATGTTTAATTTTTAATTTTTTAAAATAGTAAATATGTTGCACATCAACTTAACATATAGAATATTAACATATTTTGCCAAGTTAGTCCAAAATTAAAAAAAAAAAAATGAAGAAAATTGACGAAAGGACCAAAATTGTTAACAATAGGAGGGACCAAACACCAAATTATTCCAAACTTCAAGGCTAAAATGTCAATTTTGAAACCTCATACACTCAACTTGAACCAAACCCATACCAAAAGTGCACTTTTCCCATAAAAGAATTATCACAAAAATAACAAATCCTTTGGGTATTACATGCTTCTAATAGAAGAAACGCATACCATCATCTTCAATCATGGGATGATAAGGCGTCTTAGGCTCAGTAATTTTCTGCCGCACAGGTTTATTTGCTTCAATTTGACCAATATTAACTTCATTCCATTTCACACGCCGCCCACGGGTACTACAAGAACATAAAGATAAAGCTCAAATTTTTAGAATAAGTGTGAAATTTATGTTAGAGTAAACCACAGAATACTCCAAGTGATGCAAACTAGAGCTCATGTCTGTTAAGTAATCAACATATTCCATTTTCATTAAAGGAATAGGGACCTGAAATATAATTTCACTAAAGAACAGCTACTCTTGATCTTATTTGAAATTTTAATAACAAATATGTCATCCAGAGACTGAATGGATACATGAACATCTAAACATGGACATTTGCAAATGAAGATTAGGAATGAAAGAATAAATAGCTATATGAAACACCAGAACACCATAGAGACATGAGAACAGAGGAGTTTTATGCACAGATCAAGTGTAAATTTATTTGTGATTTCCTGAAATGTCAAAAGCACCTATACAATTGAATACATATATTTTTTTTTTCTATAAGAAACATCAAAGAAGTATATTCACAAACAGGCTAGGTACAACCTAGGGCTGGGAACCCCCTTATTGTTGCTGGGCAATAGAATTCCAAACCTTGTTAGTTTTTTCTTCTATATAACAAGAACCTCTTTCTCGAAGCTATGAACCCTTTCCCTCAACAGGTTATTGCTCGTGCTAGTCAGGTTGGAGCTAAAACGTGACCTTAATACCAATTAGAGGTAAAGGGTATTTTCAGCTTTCCATTCACTTCTTATTTTTGAGAGGCCAAGGGATTGGGTGAGCCTATGGTAATATGATTAATAGATACATCTTTTAATTTTACTAATGAAAATGATCTTTTCCTAAAAAAGAATAATGGATGAATTAACATAATAATTCCATTTAAGCCCATTTACAGAAGTCTTGAGTTGAGTAATAACATTATAAGCAGCCCCTGGTTAATAACAAAAAAAAAAAAAAAAAAAAAAAAAAAAAAAAAAAAAAAAAAAAAAAAAAAAAAAAAAAAAAAAAAANTCAAAATCATGTATAGGTGTATTTTCATTTGATGGGTGGCTATTATATTTTCTGAATAAGTAATAGTCTAATTCCAAAAAAAAAAAAAAAAAAAAAAAAAAGAAAAAAGAAAGAAAGAAAAAAAAAAAAGAAAAGAAAAGAAAAGAGGAAAAGCAAATCCAAAAGCATTTGACCGTGAAGACACGAGAAAGGAATGAGAGGTTCAATTCATATTTCGGTGGACATTCAAGGAAACAGCCGTGATGCAAAGGCATAAAATACCTCATACCTTTCTGATTCTTTTCTACTCATCTTCACCTCCTTGTGAACCTGTCCATGAAAAAGAAATCCAAAGCAATTGTTAACTAACCCATTTCACAGAACCACCAGAAAGAAGAGAACAATGCTTAGAACTCTTTTGTCGCTCTATCTCATATTGGCAAAACAAAGACCCGTCATTTCTCAGGTTAATTCAACGATGGAATCCACGTCGCCAGTTGTCACTCACTACAATATCAAATATCCTACAAATTAGTTTTATAGCTAATTGTCGCATTACCTTCAGCATCTGCTTCGACCCAAAACAATTTCATCCAACATCCTTCACTTGAATACTCATCGAACCTTTAAGCTAATATTCGTTTTTCCCGGCTCGGATTCGGTAATACATCAATTTCTTAATCTATTTATGCTCCCGAATCAATTTAATGATAAAAAATGTGCGAAATTTCTTCATTTGCATCTTATTATTATTATTATTATTATTTTGCTTATAGATTATCCAGTACAGAAACCGACTTGCAAATAAACAACCGCTCATAATCCTTACGAGAAACTCCATCCATTTTCACTCTCTCCGAATTTCATCGTTTTTCACAGTTCTCCCAAGAATATAAACATCCCGCACATATTCTCCAAATAAAATCTGCAAAGAGGGGAAAAGGCACGAGAGTTTTACCGTTCGTCAACGTCCAGACCAGCGTAGAGTTTGCCACAAAAGCAGAAGTATATCAGAAAGAGGCTCGTGAGGAAAACGAGGAGGCGAAGGATATGAGATCCAAGATCTGCCGATGCTCTCACGCACC
Organism: Cucurbita maxima; assembly: GCF_002738345.1. Classification (NCBI taxonomy): domain Eukaryota; kingdom Viridiplantae; phylum Streptophyta; class Magnoliopsida; order Cucurbitales; family Cucurbitaceae; genus Cucurbita; species Cucurbita maxima. The sequence continues at coordinate 303,244 of NW_019272054.1, forward strand.
AGGGATCAGAAACAGAAAGAAACCGCAACCGCGAAGAGAGAACAGAAGAGATGAGATTGACCGATAAAAGAGAGAGGTGAAAGAAGAAAGAATACGAATGAAATGAGAGGCAGAGGGAACCTCGGACCGAGGCCATCTTCATTTGGGCTTTTCCCGGGAAAACCCAATGGGCTGTGTTATTCGAAGGCCCACTTAAACACACTCTCTAACTTCAAAAGCGATTTGAGCATAAGCTCTCATGACTTTGCTTTGAGCGCCTCATTCCAATGGAGAGTGCATTCTTAGATTATAAATCCCATGACCATTCCCTAAATTAACCAATGTGGGATACTTTCATCTAACGGGTGACACTCGACAACCAGATAATAGAATAAAATATAGCTACTAACTCTATTTATCGCTTAAATAGTAATTTTCACATTTATATTAATTTCGATGGCTAATATTGAGCTGTTGAGCAACGTCACGATGTTAGAGTATGAATGCAGAATAAAGAGGTAAGTGAAAGTGGAAAGAAGAACTAGAGATAAAGAAAATGAGGAAAACAAGTGTGGCAGGTCGAGGGACAGTGTTGAGACACTAAAATATAGCATCTTGACACTGCCACAATCCAGTCAACTATCCTGCACAAGTAATGTTGAGACACCGCTTCACAACATCTCACAGCAACGAACGTGAGGTATTTCGTTAGCTTAGCACTATGGTCTACTGTTCTATGCTTCTTGACGCTTAAAACACACGCCTGTGGCATCAAGACACCATGGACAACATCTCAACATATTCAACAAATTTTGTAGTTTCTTTCACGTGATTTCAAAGTACACTGTTTGGTGAATTAGAAGAGACTTTTTGGAGCTCAAGTGGAAGAGTTTCAGAAGTTCAAGAACATGAAGATCACAATAAGGACGAGAATCAACATACGACGTTTCTAATCTTATTGTGATGGAAAGTTTAAATTTGATTAGAATTTTCCGAAACAAATAGTATTTATACGAGAGAGTAGTTACCATTACCGAGCACATGTCCAATTTGGTTATTTAAATAGACATTAATATTATGAACTTTGATTGAAAGGGATAGCTCTAAGTGGACGAGCCATAACCAAAGTCAAACCAGTCTTCTCCTCCATATTCATAGATTCAGGCTGGATCCCATCTTCAAGCCTCCAATGAAACGAGTGAATCAAAGAAGCAAGAATCCAATGAACCATTTTGGTAGCCAAAGACAAGCCAGGGCAGATTCTCCGTCCAGACCCAAATGGAATCAGCTCAAAGTGCCTCCCTTTATAATCAACGTCCGACCCCAAGAACCTCTCTGGCTTAAACGAATCAGCGTCCTCCCAAACGCCTTTGTCCCTCCCGATCTTCCAAGCATTCACAATAACTCGAGCATTTTTGGGAACCACGAACCCTCCGATCTCGGCGTCTTCTCTTGCTTTGTGTGGCAATAGAAGAGGGGCCGGCGGGTGAAGCCGGAGAGTTTCTTTTATGATTTGTTGAAGAAATGGTAGCCTTACCCAGTCGGATTCGTCGACTGCCGTGCCTTCTCCGATCACTTCTTTCAGCTCTGCTTTGGCTTTTGATAGTACTTTTGGGTTTCTTAATAGCTCGGCCATTGCCCATTCTACGGTTGATGTCGTCGTGTCGGTCCCCGCTGGAAATAGGACCTAAGTAATGACCAAAACAAACGATGATGTGCAATTTTACTCTAAATATTAGAGTTTAATCCCTACCTGCATAGAATAGAATAGAAGGGAGGAGGGTATTTACAGTGGAGACTAAACTAAACCGTTGGAGGGTATTTCTACTTTATTCTTTTCCTAAAGAAGAATTGGAATTTCTAAGGTTTGGCCAGAGAAGCGAGGACGGTTCGAACATTAGAAGTAGCAGGGTCAAGGTAGCATTCCCTGCCGCAAAACTCTAATATTTAGTAAATTCTTTGACTAAGGCCTAGAATCACTCTCGAGAAAAGGCCTAATTTACATATGTGTGTATGCAAGACCGCCCATGTAGTTCAAGGCAGGTAAGGGCTACTCGGGAAGAAGGCACCATCACTCTGTCTCAAAGGCAGGTTTAGGTATCTTTATTCCTAAAATACCTAAATCATTTTCCTAAAATAAATAGACAATGGACTCTGTACAACGTACAATTATTGAGTTAGTGATGATATTTTAACAAGGCTAAGACGTGCGTGTGTGTGTGATAAGTAGATATTATGTAAGGTGGTTGAAACGTATATTAAACGAGCAGATGTTACCAATATCAAATGTTTGATCAAATGTAGGTGGAACTTGGCATCTTCACTCTCTTTTGCAAGCTTGAGAAGGTTATGAAGCATGTCATTTTCTTCCCCTAAATTTGGCTCCTTCATCCGCCTGTCAATCATGTCATCAATGATATCTAAGAACTTGTTCATGTGAACCATCATACGCTTTCGGCATCCTTGGAGGTCCATCTTCCTCAACATGGGGAAAAGATCTCCAACATTTGATCTTCCAGCCTCCTCCATTATACTCCAAACAGCCTCCTTAAATTCTTGCCCCTTTTCACAAATATTCGAGTATTCATCACTCAAATCCACCGAAAAAATCATCTTGGAAAGCATGTCGAGAGTGGTCACAAACACAACTCTTTCAATGTCTACAGCCTCACCTTTTGTAGCGCTTTCTTGAACATCAACTAAAAGACGTTGGATTCTCTTAAGACGAACTGTATAGTTCATGTGGAGGATGTTCTGGGAAAACATGTGATTGTTGCATAGTTTTCGAAGGGTTCTCCACAGGTCGCACACGGGAAGCCAGGGTAGTGCTACCTCATGGTGGTCATAAATTGTTGTTGCATTGGGATACATTCGGTCGCTCAATACTTGGTCATGAGATTGGAGGACTTGCTTGGCCATGGATGGGGAGGATATCACTATTGAGGTCATTTGGCCTAGTTTTAGGGTCATGATGGGGCCATAGGAGTCGGCAAGTTTGGCTAGAGATTGGTGAGGGTTATGACCAATCTCCATCATATTTCCTATGAGAAAGTAACCTTTGGGCCCTGGAGGAAGTCGCTTTGGGTTGATTTTTCTAGCAAGTGAATGGAACAATAGTAGAAGGGGGAAGAGAAATGGGAAGAGAAGAAAGAGACTGCATCCTATTGTAAGCTCCATTTTCTCTTTCACTATGTCTCCCTCTCTTTGCCATTTGGGTTGCCTTTTTATAACACAAAATTAATTGAATTGGTGGTTGTGAGGTCTTATCCATGATATTTTCTTTTAGTTTTTGTGGTTGTCAAAATTTGCATGCCAAAATTGGTTCTACCGTGTTTCCCATGGTTCCGGAAAAACTAAACTAAAAAAACGTGCCGTTTGAAATCAAGAAAAGAGATTTAGTGAGTGATGGCCAACCAACAATCTTATGTTGTTTGTGACTAGTGAGTAATGAATAAACTACATTGAAAAAAAAATATCGAAATCAATAAAAGAGAGGGAGTGAGTGATGGACAACCAACAATCTATATGTTGCTCGTGAGTAATGGAAATCAGAAAAACTAAACTAAAAAACTTGTTGAAATCAATAAAAGAGAGCTAGTGAATGTGAGCAGCCAACAATCTAAATGATGCTTGTGAGTAACGGAAATTAGAAAAATTAAACTACAAAAACCTGTTGTTAAGCTTGTTCATGGATGAATGAACTATGATCGTAATGAAACATGTCAACTATTACTTGGTGTAACGAAACATGTTGGGTTAGTAAAAGAGAGCTAGTGAATGATGAGCAACTAACAATCAATATGTTGCTCGTGAGTAACGAAAATCAAAAAAACTAAACTATAAAAACTCATTGTTCAACTATTACTTGGTATAACATAACTAGTTGAGCTAGTCCTACAAAATTGGGATGGCCATGAGTTACAAAGTTGGATAACTATGTGCTATATATCAATTGATTTCAAATTTATGTATATATATATATATATATATATATATATTTGTATATAATTGATTTGAAATTTAGTATTTAATACAGGAAGAGAAACGAGTTTTCGTAATTAAATCAACTACACATGTACTAACTAAAATCACCATAGATTGGTTTTTAGATTGATCTTTTGATGTCATATACTTACAAACATGGACATGGAGAGGGTGGATACTAATTTATTCCACTCTGAGCATATTGAGGAATAGGAGGACAATAATTGAGCCCTAATAAGTCGTTCCATCTTAATGCTCATGATATTAACCTTTTATTCATGCCTGTTCTATCAACATGTAATGTTTTTTAGGTCGACCCCTTAATTTCATTTGATTACAAACATGGATGTAGACAGCATGAACAATAATTGTACCTGAGATTATATGGGCATCAAAGAACAATAATTTTACGCAACTGGTCTTTCCATCTTCATAATCTTCATAATTTTGATATCGACCTCTGATCCATGATATCTTCATCACCTGTTTTACCACCATATAATGTTTTTTAGGTTGATCCCTCAATGTCATATGCTTATAAACATGAGTGTAAAGAGCATATACAATAGTTCGAGCACTAAGGTGCTCGAAAACCAACTCATGTTTGGACTTTTTTTTTTAAAAAAAAGACATATCGTTAACTGAATAAGCGAATTAAAATGAGTAGTCGACTCAACAACCTTGCTTACATAAGGACATGCCTTCTCTCCAAGAGGTGACATTGTCCTCTTGTAAGTAACGTTAACTTTTGAAGAGAGGACCTTGCTAATACGAAGATATGTAATCACTAGAGGTCGACTTTGCCTACAAGAAGGCAAGAGACAACATGCTTCCACCTGAAAGAGACGTCCTCGTCTCAACAATAGTGTTTTGATTCTTATCTTTTCAATCTCACAAATCATTTAGCAAAAACTAATGTCAAATTAGAACCTAACACTTGACCTTAAAAATGTACGTTGATAAGGTAAATAAACAAAAGACATACCTATGTCATATTTTAATAAAATATCTTACTAAAATTGATAGCAACTATGGTTCCCTACTCAAAGTATAGAGATTCAAATGAAATATTGAAAAAGTAAGCAACCATACATATTTTGAGACTAAAACAGGATTTAAACATATATAAAGATGAATGAATGAATAATTTCATTCCACCTTTCTGATTGAACCTTACCCAGAAAAGATATGGATGGATTTCACCTTCACAGAAAGAGTTCATGTTGTTTGGCCTGTCACTGCAGATCCTGAAGCGCGGGATCTTTCCTTCACCGATGGTTGTGGTTCTGATAGGAAAAAAACCATAATAGGGATTATACATTGCACCAAAGAAGAGAAAAGAGAATGAAAACATCTCTATTACAAAAATTAAAACATGCTTGGAATATTAAGTTTTAAGTTATTCGAAGACATGGTTCAAGTAAGGCCGTATATTAAGTCATCGATGGCAAGCTCTCGTTTTGTTATTAACTGAGACGTACTTAGTGTACTAGTAGAGAATTGGTCCATTGTCAGCCTTGGAAGAGATAGCCCTCTCGGAAAACTAAAGCTCAGCATAGCTTATTTTTTGTAACATTAGTACAATTTCAGCACCCACTTTCATCTCATCGGGTTCTTCTTATACCTCATTTGTTAAGAATCATGACCCTTCATAATAGTATGATATTGTCCACTTTGAGCATAAGCTCTCATGGCTTTACCCAAAATACCTTATACTAATGAAGATGTATTCCTTACTTATAAACCAAGATCAACCCCTTAATTAGCTGAATTAGCTGATGTGAGACTCCTCTCCCAACAAACCTCAACATCATTAATGCTTGGAAGACTTCATACATTCAAGGCCGGATCCCGAGATGATTACCAGGTTACTTTAGCTACATGTAAATCATCAAGATCAACAAGAACATTTGTGAAAGAGATGAACTATGAAGTTACTGAAGCATTATCAAAATCCACGCATAACAGTCAAGGTTTTAGTGCATAAAAATCCTTATTGTCTTTCTATTCTGGGTTCCAGGGCCCAGAACACGAGTCTAAATCAATATCTATTGACGTCCAGATTGTTCCCTGTTATCTATGTTCTCAGCTAGAAACAAAACACAGTGAAACTACCATTTGGTTTTACATTGTTTTTTTCTGAAACTGGATTTTCTTTACCCATAAATTCGCTATTGTATAAGCTTGTTTTCAAAGTAAAAATTTCAAATTCTGGCCAAATTTTAGAAACTTACTGGATATGAGGGCCTTTGGTCTGGTCTTAAACAGAAACCGCTGCCTGATTATCCCAATGACTTCCAACTCTGCAGTAGCTGATTTGGTATCGCCACTCTGATCCTCATCCACGCACTTCTTTTTCTTCAACACCAACAATGGCTTCTTCAGTGGCACTTTGCTTCCTGTCAGCTCATGGTACCCTACCGTAAAAGTATACACTTCCTACAAACCAATCAATCAATTGAAATAGTTAGAAGCAACTAATGAAATGCAACAAATTACCTCAGCAATGAAAAACAAAAATACTTTAGGAAATGGAAATCACTCTTGGAAACTGATTTAGCAAGGTGAAGGAGAAACCGATTATTGTGCCGTAATGCCACAACCTTCAAAATACTCTGATACCAATTGTTGTACCCAAATGCCACAACTAAACTGTTCTAATACTCAATTGTTGCAGCAGAATACCACAACCAAAAATGCTTTGATTCCCAATGATGGTAGCGGAAGTAGAAGCAAGATTGATCACACTCACACCCCAGAAATAGAAATTAAACAAAAAGACACAGATTTAGGTGATTTGGAGAGAAGAAATTCTCCTACATCTACGGGTGGTAGTCAATCACAATAACTAAAATATTTACAAATGTATCTCTCACACTACAAAGTCTCTCGACAAAAGTTCCTCTAAATTCCTCTTAATTGCCTCTAAGCAAATACAAAATAGCAATGACTCCACGTCTCAAAATAATACTAGACAAGCTATTTGTGTAGGCATAGCAATACTAATTCTCATACCTAAATCATAAATGAGAATATGAACAAAAGGGTTATAAACAAATGAGAGTTAATACGAATATGAATTAAAATGGTTATGAATTCATAACCAAAGTAAATGAGCTAAGACAACTTACAACACCTATATCAATTCAATCGATCCAGTAACTAAATCCTCCTCCGAACCTAACTAGTCTAAAAATTTCGTAATCTTGTCAGGGAATTCAATTCTAGGGCTACAATGGGAGCTGAGAATGAGGAAAACAAGAAGAAATTGAGAGAAATGCTAAAAGATCGATCTATGAGAAAGGAAAATTTCAATACCTGAGCGGAAGGCCGACATAGAACGCCGATTTCGAGGGTTTGAAAGCGATCTTCGAAGGAGGGTTGAGCTTCAACTATGCCTTGCAACTCAACGACGGCCCATTCCAAGCATTTGGTTTCGCCACAGTTACATTTCACCTTAATCTGCATCTTCCTACGCCTTCCGATTCTTGATTCCGCTGCTTTGAGGTGAAAAAAGAAAACACGAAGCTCTGATGACTGATGAGGAAGACGACACAGAAACTCGCAAAAACGGCGCGAAATCTGAAAGCTCTTCTCGCTTTTCTTGGAAAACTAGGAACGACGTCGTTTAGATAGTGAAAAATTAATATTTTATATTATTTTAAAAATTATTTAATCAATTATTAAAACTTTTAATCATATATTTAAGAGGAACTAAATAAAATAATTGATTTATTCGACAGTTAAATAAAATTATAAATATTCTGTCATTAATAAAAAATCTATGAATTATATAAAAAAAATATATATAAAATTTTAATTTAACTTGTATTAATAAATTGATTAGAGACAAAATAGTACGAGAAAATCAATTATTCATATCATAAAAATTAAAAAAATATGATTTTTAATAATATACATTAAAATTAAAGGACCAAATTATTATTATTATTATTATTATTTTTCCTAACATAAAGTATATAAACAGGTCGAATTTTGTTTTCCTTCGGAGGTTTTATTTCTTGGTGTTGCCGTTCAAGCCCTAGTACTAGCACCACACAATCTCTCCAAAATTATTCCCAAGAATCTCAAAACCCCTTTTTAATCTCTTGAAGACTGAATTTCAAGTTACTGAATTTGGATCGTTCTTTCAAGTAGTGGTTTCCTTGTCTTCTGTGATCCTCTGGAAAGCATTTCGTCAGCATGGACGCCCAGAGAGCTCTTCTGGATGAACTCATGGGTTCAGGTACTCTTCTGATTCGACTTGTTATTTTTCTTTGGAAATTTTCGTTTCAATTTGATAACATTTACGTGTTATTGATTTTTTGATCTTGTGGAGTATCTAGTTGGAGGGGAATGGAAGTGTTTCTATTAGTTTAGAGGAATTTGGAAGGGAATGTGGGGGTATTATCCACCAGGCGTGCAGTTTTTCACTTGATATTCCCCCTTTTGTGATTTCCAACATGAGTTTTCTATTTGTAATTTTCTTTTTTCACGATTCTTGTTGCCATTTGATCTTTGTTGGTGCTTTCTTGTATTTTCGTGTGGCTGATGAATTCCTTCAAATTTCCACGGCGGAAGTTGTCTTTGCTTCAAACGAAGTGACTGATTTTGCATCTGTTTTGGTTTTTTTAGCGCGTAATTTGACGGAGGAAGAAAGAAGAGGCTACAAGGAAGTTATGTGGGATGATAAAGAGGTCTGTGGGTTCTATATGGTCCGGTTCTGCCCGCATGATCTTTTCGTAAATACTCGGAGCGACCTTGGTGCGTTGTTTACTTTTTTATATTAACCGTATCTCTGGTCTCTGTCAAATTTCTAAGTGGCAAAGTCCAATAAGGAGAAGTCAGTAGCAGTTGTTGAGAATAATGGTAAAATGCTAATTCTGTGTATGTTTTTAGTCTCAATGTTTATCTTATTGGATAACGTTCTGATTTGTGTTTATAGGTCTACTTATAGTAAATATATGCTCGTTTATCTTTTTTTTTTTTTTTTTGAGGACTATTGGTCTATAATGTATAGGAAGGGTAATTTGTTTCTAAGATTGGATTCTTGTTTCCTCTTTTGTATCAGGTCCTTGTCCTAGAATACATGACCAGAAATTAAAAGAAAGGTGAAACCCAAGTACCAAATTTGAGTACTTTTATCACCGCTTTGTGTCATGAATTTTATATTCTTTATGTATTTGATTTTGTAGTCTTTATCCCACATGGTTACAAATCAAAGCTTCTGTTTTCACTATTTATCTTTTGATAACTCTCTTTAGAGGAGGTCTGGCAACTGCATTAGCTATGTTCTGGGAAATATAAGATATGGCATTTGACAGGATTTGTTTTAGTGAGCGTTGGTTGGCTATTGTTTTTATACATCAAGTTTCCAGTTCATAATGCAGTCTTTCCGATTCTTGGTTGTATATTTAGTTATTGGCTGCACTTGATACAAATGAAATTATCTTTCCTTCTTGTGGGATTTAAAAAGTATCATATAGTCTTAATATAAAAGGAGTATCATGTTGTGAGATAGGTGCTTTATTTTCAAATTGAAGCATTGGCTGTGAAGTATTTTCAACCTGCACGAATGTTGGTTGATGAATCGTAAGGTAAGGAAAATATAGTACATTGAAGCAACTTGCAAAGAAATAGCTTGCAAATACCTTTCTTCTGATGTATGAGTTCTCAATCGTATGATACCTTCATCTCTTTTCAGTTAATGTTCTTTGATAGTATAAAGTGCTACTAAGGTTCATGCTATGCAGAGAAGGGGGTTGCCTCTCACTTTCATTGTCAACCCCAACTACCAATGATGTGCACCTTTGTTGGGGTACATGCCATGGTGGCCATGTTGTCACCTTAAACATGATGTTCATAGGGACATCGTGATGCCTCTTTGCATTGGAGGATGAAGGTAAAAGGCCTTTGAATATCCTCTGAAGAATGCAATTATGAGGACATTTAGGGAAAAACCATATCAACAGCTTCAGCTTGTGCTAATTCTCTCTCTGTGAAGCGTGAAGCTTGAACCTGGGGCTTCTCCCCCTCTCTGCAAAGTTTGTGAATCAATTGTAATAGCTGGTTCTCTTAACCGTTGCTTTATTGGAACTATGAATCTGAGAAATATCTCTGATTTAAGTATCACATCATTGTTATGGATAAAAGCTCCACTTTACCAAGTTCTTTTAAACTGGAAAAGTAATGTTCTTGTAAGAAAGTAATTCTTCTTGGACGCCTTGAACAGCATAAATGACAACTAGTGGACATCTTGAAGCATTGCTTGGTCTTAAAAATGTGCTTAACTTTTTGGTCTTTTAAGACTAAAAAATTTCTTCAGTTTTTTGTTTTTCTGCGTATGGAATTAGTTAATACATGTTTTGCTTTGAAATATATGTAAATGAATGCTATACACTGTCGCCATAAAAGAAATTCACAGATTTTTTTCTTCTAGTAATGATTTCTTCCTTTTAAAAAAAAATATATATTTCAGCTTTGAAAAGTCACCAAGGCATGATGCTTTCGTTCTCAAATTTGAGGCTGAACTTGCTCAGTTTTGCGAGAAACTGGTTAGTGCTATATGTGTTTTAAAATGATGCTGTACGTTATATGTGCAATCTGTTTCTTTTTTTCATGGAAACTACAACTATTTAAACAGGTAATGGACTTGGATAGACGTGTTAGGCGTGGACGAGAGCGTCTTTCCCAAGAGGTCGAACCTGCACCACCATCTCCATTGTCAGCTGAGAAGGCAGAGCAGTTATCTGTGCTGGAGGAAAAAATAAAGAACTTACTGGAACAGGTGGAGGCCCTTGGTGAAGCTGGTAAAGTGGACGAAGCTGAAGCGCTGATGAGAAAGGTGCTTATATGCATGCCTGGTTTGCTTAAGCATTCCAGACACCATGGCATAGACTTTATTTTAAATGAATTTACTTAAATGAGAAGCAATTCCAGAATCTCTTCCATTAACTATTGTGCATAACTCAAAATGAACTTGACATTATTTAGTATATTTTGGTCACATTCCACATATTGAAAATAGAACATAAACATCTCGTGAACTACTCTATATGTATATATATATTTTTTTTTTTTAAAAAAAAAGAAAAGAAAACTCGTGAACCACTAAATTAGTCAGCTGGTGTTAAAAATGGCTATTCTTATTGCACTTTTGTTGTCTTTGTTTCAGGTGGATTTACTTAATTCTGAAAAAACTGCCTTAACTCAACAAACCCAAAACGATAAGGTATTGATGCTTGCTCAAGAGAAAAAAATGGCCCTCTGTGAGATATGCGGTTCTTTTCTTGTAGCAAATGATGCTGCAGAGAGAGTTCAGTCTCATGTCACTGGTAAGCAACACGTTGGTTATGGTATGGTCAGAAATTTCATCTCTGAGCACAAGGTAAGCACTCCTAAAACTAAATGAAAGTTCAACCATTTTTTCTTCTGGTGAAATATGTTTTAAGTGGGCATCACCTGGCAGGAAGCAAAGGAGAAAGAAATGGCAGAAGAAAGATTAGCTTGGGAGAAAGAGGCAGAAGAACGGAGGAAGCAGAGAGAGGAGTATGAGAGAAGAAAGAGAAGTAACTCTAGTGAGAAGGACCGATATCGTGACAGAGAACAAGACAGGGATCGAGATAGGTATCGTGAACGAAACCGAGATCGTGAAAGGTCTAGAAGAGGTGGCCGTGATGAAGTAAGAGGAATGGATTGGAGGTCTAGGAATGGAAGAGATGGAGGCAGGGATAGGTTTCATGGCCGGAGCAGGTCAAGATCCCCTGCAAGGCATGGTCACAGGAGATCATCCAGAAGTCCAGTGCGATCATAACTATGAAATGTGTTGGGAGATGTCTGAGCTTTGGGATTCAATGAGGTAGATCTCTTCATGTTCGAAGCTTATGAATGTATGCTTTGGTACCTAAAGTTACTTTGTCAGTATTGGTAAAACTGTTTTTGCTATCTCACAGCTGTGTTGAGTGTATCATCTCCCTTTCATCATTATTAGTAGAGGAGAAAAGTGTTGAGGTAGGTATTTTTTTTAATTGTTATGACTCTTCTTCAAGTATGGTTTAGACTTTTGACTTGCACATTTCCTTTATAATTGATTCTTATAAATGACTGTTCAATGTCTCCCCTTCATTTTCATATTGGGTGAGCAAGTGTTACTTCGGTGTTTGCCATGTGTTTAATAGGCCAGGAACGAAATATTTGCATATTTGTCTCTACTGCTGAGAGGGTTGACGTTTATATTCTCATTTTTGAGGTAACATACAAAATATCATCTCTTCCTTGAGACCACGTTATCAACATTTCATGTTATCAACCCTGCATCCGAGGCGTATTTTGGTCTTCAAATGATGTATTTTACTAGGGAGTGTGTTTCTTTCTATGTTGCCCATGTTTTTTTTAAATAAAGGTTATGTAGATGTAGCCTATTGAAGTATTTAACCAGTACATCCATCTCATAGAAAGCTTTCTTCTGGGTTTTTTCATAGAGTTGAGATTTGAAGTCTTTCTATTATCTGGTGTTGAGTATAGAATCTAAGGAAACGTGGGAGTATTAGCGTCATGGTGGAACATGCCTTGTTCTTTTTTAGCAGATTGGGAGTTCTGATTACATAAATGGAGCTCGACAATACCTACTAAAAGGAGGTATAACTTTTATCGAGTACAGGGGGCTTTCCGTATCGAAATTCTTGTTTCATGGAAGAAATGTGCAACTTTTTGGTGCTTGGAGGTAATTTGACTGCTAATCTGTAAAATAGCATGATATTTAATCCATACAGTTTGCAGGAAATGTATTGGGCGAATTTTTCGGTAGCATACACGTGGAACAAACCTACTCGGTAAGGAATGATCCCGTGCAGGGAATTTATTTTGCAAAGTAGTTGGTATTTTCTGAACCATTTGAATGCTCCAAATATGATTTTTGTCAAACCATTTTGAAATTGCACCCGTTTTTTGAAGTTAATCCCTTGATTATTATTAGGAATCTGAGAGATTGTTGTAGTTCACATTGCGGATTTTTTGCCAGAGAGCAATTGTTCTCTATTTTGGTCTTCGACTTAGGTAGGAAGGCCAGTAGACTGATCTTTGTTGTTCTTAAATTTAGATTGAGAGGTGACTATAAAACAAAGCCAAGGCAAAGCTTTGAAATTAGTTTTGATCTAAACTGATGAGTAATGCTGACTTGAAATTGTGAGTGAATATCATTCCTCCTTGTGGCTTCCCTACTCTCTTTTCATTCTTTCACAAATTTCCTTGATTGGGACTCTGTTTCGTTCACATATACTCAGACGCCATAGATTACATAATAAAGTAAGAGTTGAGTTAGATGAGATAAACCAAGAATTCATTGAGCAAACTTTATTCTCGCTCACATGCCTTACTTAAAGATCTTCCAACATAAAGTTGTTCAAAACAAAACACACTTATCTTTTGATTGAGCTACTAAGAAGGAAGATGTACTTGTTGATATATGTAGTAACCGTCTGTCAAGCGTTTTTTAGCATTCTATTTTCAAGGAGGCTCTCATTTGGATAGTCTCAGTTCACTGATGTACCCCTCCTTTATTCGTGTGTCACAAAAACATAATAAAAGGAAAATGCATAGTTTAGGTACAAATTTTACCATTTGGATAGTCTGAGTCTTGATTTAAAAGAGTAGTTTGAAACTATACATATATATTTGAATTAAGCTACAATTCTCATGAATGAATAATTAGATAATGATAATGACCCAACACAAAAGAAACAAATAAAATCCTTATGATTTATTCATTTACACTTTTATTTTTTATTTCATGAAAATATAAGCCCAATCATATTTGCTAAAAAAAGACATAAAAAAAGACATGGAGAGTGAAACTTCCTTGAAGCTTCTGAATAGGAAGAAACCAAAGTTGATAGAAAAATTGAAAATAAAAAATGAAACTTGGTTGAAGCTTCTTAGAAAGATTGGTCGTTGATTTGATAAGATTGCTCATTGTTTCTCTACCATTCTTTCTTTCTTCTAAGGGGTAAGAAAATACATACACTTATCCAATTGCCCTCTATTATTTGTCTCCATATCTTCTTTCTTTCATTCAAATAGCAAACTCATAATTAACACAAATGTCATCTTGTTCATTATTAATATTGCTAAGTTAGCTACAAATTAGGCTAATGTTTGGTTGATTGGAATTGCTAAGCCTTTTCTCGATTCATCTAAACCCTAACGTAATTACTTCAACTCGAGGATAATGTTTGGTTGATTTGTACTAGAGGATAAGTGTAAATACCTCTCTTACCGACCACAAATACACCAAATTTTTGTTCTTATCTTTCTCTCATATTTTCTTTTCTAAGAGCAATGGCTCAAAAGAGGGGTGTTCTTTATTGTGGAGCTTTGAGCTCTACGTCTTAATGTAGAGTGATTTGAGCTATATAACGTCTCATCTTAGATAAGACATGTAAGAAAATACTTGTTGCATCAATGGTTGATATATATATAAAAAAAAAGCAACCTAATTGCATACATGTTTATTTCTAAATATTTATTTATTTATTATTATTATTATTATTTTGTATTTATAGTTCCTCCATCAATTTTAAGGAGATATTCAACATAAATTTAACTAATGTCAAGAATTTAAACCTTCCTTTTTCTATTAAAAGTAACCCTTCAAGGGATGAAAGGAAAAGGCATAGTTTAGGCACAAATTTTCAAAAGCTTTTAATTTCTAATATATTTGATAATTTAAAAAAAAAAATTACAAAATTATTAAACAAAAAAAATGAAAAAGTCACAAATTTTATATATTAATAATATATATATATATATATATTTTTTTACATTTGTTAAAAAAAATTAAATTAGTAATAAATATATTAAATACAAAATTAGTACGCTTTTATAAGGAAAAAAAATGGAAGGAGACGGGCAGCAGCCCGTAGGCTAGCGTTTTGCTTTGGCAGTTGGCACTCCATTTGGAGGTCCACGTGGCTTACTTTGGCCAGCTCAGCACCCTCCGTTTAATAAACGCCACGAAAAGTTACAGGTCAGCAAAATCCCTTTGGGCCCCATCGGCGAACAATTGAGGCGGATATTCCTCGCCTTGTCAAGGAATTATTCCGTCCCCATATGCGAATATGCGTTGCCGCAGGCTTCATATTAATTAAAACTGCCTTATTTTCCAAATGACCTTTTTACCCCTCTCCAACTTTCTTATTTACCACTTTGACATTAGATTTTTTTTACCAAAATATCCTCGGCCGATTTTTTTTTTCTTTTGGTTGAGGCCTCAAAATTAATAGTTTTTAATTTTTAATTTTTAATTTTTAATTTTATGTTTATCTAAACTTACAAATTCTTTGACCTTTAATTTTATTTTAAAAACTTAGGAAATTAATAAACAAAAAATTAAAATAAAAGCTTAATATTGTATTAAAAACAAAAATGCAATTTTATGTTTTTTTTTAAATGTTTAATATTTTTTAATCTTTTAAATACAAAATTAAATACAAACAATTAATGTGTAATCATTCTTGTGAACTTGAAAATTCAAATCTCAATATAAAAAATTAGATGACTCGAATAACCTGATCAACTTAACCCAATTCGACGCGTACGATTTTGATTGGATTATGAACTTAATTAGATTGAGTTAAATTCAAATAATAATTCTCCAAAAATTAATTATTTAAAAAATACAATTTTTTTTTTGTTAGAATATATATATATATATTTAAAAGCAAATTAATTTATTTATTTACTAATAACTTTAAAAATTAAAATTTAAGTGTTGAAAAATAATTTATCAAAATATACATATTAGAATTAAATTATAAAGACAGGCGTGTCTGTTAGCGTGAGAATAGCAGGGTGAGAGATGGAGTGTAGGGTGAGAGATGGAAATTATTAAGCATGATATATGGTGTGGGCCCCAGTGGGGGTGATGGGGGAGTTTTGGTTGGGATTGATAAAGACAGGCGTGTCTGTTAGCGTGAGAATAGCAGTGCCCTCTTGGATTGGGATTCGGTTTTTCTGTTGCCCAAGTTTGATGTTTTGTTGGGGAAGGGGCACTGTCGTAAGAGCATGGCGGTCCAATGGATTTTGTTTCTTCATTCAAACTCCTTTCCCTTTCTAAGGGCCCACTCACGTATCGTTATTTTCATCGACATTTTTAATCAACGTCAACATATAAAGCCTCAATAATTACACGTTCGTGATTGAGAGCAGCACCTCACGACGTTCACACTAATTAGGTCCTGACCTATCAATTAGTTTAGAGAAGATCGGTGTGAGATCTCACATCGTTTGGAGAGGAAAACGAGTGTCAGTGAGGACACTTGGTCTTGAAGAAGATTACACATTTGTGATTGAGAGCAGCACCTCACGGCGTTTACAACTAATTAGGTCCTCTACCAATTGGTCTAGAGAAGATTGGTGTGAGATCTCACATCGTTTGAAGAGGAAAACGAGTGCCGGCGAGGACACTTGACCTTGAAGAAGAGTGGATTGTGAGATCCTATATCGTTTGGAGAGGAGAACAAAACATTATTTATATGGGTATGAAAACCTCTTCCTAACAAGCACGTTTTGAGATTGACAGCAATACGGACAAAAGCGATAATATCTAATAGCGGTGGGCTTGGGCTGTTACAATCGATATTATCGTGATAGATGTTAGAAAGTACACAACAAAGCAACGACTCAGGAGCGGATTTGTAACAGCCCAAGTCCACCGCTAGCAGATATTATCATCTTTGGGCTTTTCTTTCGGGCTTTCTCTCAAAGCTTTAAAATGTGTTTGCTAGAGAAATGTTTCTACACCCCTATAAAGGGTGTTTCGTTCTCCTCCCCAACCAATGTGGGATATCACAAAGTTTCCAACTGACAACAAGACAAGGGCCTGATAAGAGATAACCTAATAGCTTACCCATTCATGTATAATTTTGTATACAATCGACTAATACCTAAAAACCGTTACCAAAGTGGCAAATTCGTAGGCTAGCCACACTCGTGTATAGCAAGAGTCTCGAACGTTTGGATGCAAAGCTTATCGACGATCACGAGATGTTTCTTCCCTATGTTCGATTGACTTTATTGCCTTCTACTATTATATACATATAACTCATCCTTGTTTTGTAGTGTTCTTGGTTATAATATTGCACACAGACATTGTAAGCACCATGTGCGTACTTGAAATAAAATAAGATCAATAATTGCAGTTCCCTTTACTAATAACAAAAGCTATCACTAAACTCGACGACCCAACTCCATATTGAAATGCCCTTATGATTATGGGCATGATCCATAGCTAATATTTACTAGAAGTAGTCCCCGTTTTTACTAAGGAACGCTCCTTCAACGTTTTCATATCAATATTGAGTCTCATATCCTATTACAGATATTTCAAATGAAGAGACAGATCCAAACCCATTTGATTTAGAATCTTTATTACTTTTTTTAATGCCGAACAACTACCAATTAGATTTTTTTTTTAAAATAAAGATAATTTTTTAAAAAGTAAATTTATAATTTAATTTGAGAAATTTGAATTTTGAAATGAAAAAAGGAAAGGCTCAACAAAATGGACGAAACCAAGCCTATCTCTATCACCATTAATTGTATAATTCATAATATATATATATATATATATATATATATATATATATATATATATATATATATATATATATATATATATAAAGCTAAGCATATGGTATACAATATGGACAAACTATATTTGAAATTATTTGATCCAATTTTTAATACAAGATAATACATTCAATTATTTTATTGTTGCACGATAAGAGAGAATCATTCCCATTTCTTTTTCTAGAAAGTTGAAAATTAAAAATAAAAAGATAATTTTAAATTTTTTTTAATCAAGAGTCTGACGTTAGTTGGGGAGGAGAACGAAACACCTTCATACCTTTATAAAGATGTGGAAACCTCTCCCTAGTAGACACGTTTTAAAGCTTTGAGAACAATATCACTAGCAAATATTTTAAGCATTTTTAACCCTCCTATCCTTAAAATGTGTTTATTTAGATGTAATCTCGGTTCATTCATGTACCTTTTTTTTATTTTATTTAGGTGTTACTTATACGTATTCGAGGGATGAACACCAAATTTTATACTTCACATCGGAGCAATTTGGTCCTAAAAGAACAATATTCCTTTCTTTATTTTTAGCGACTTTATTTCTTAATTTGGTATTTTCAATTCGTTTTTAATCGGTATTATAGACCTAATTTTATAAACTAAATCAAAATCAATGAGTTAATGCTCGTAAATATAGTTTATTTTTAGAGGAAATAAAAATGGTTTATATGGTCAAATATGCAATAAGATGGGGTACTAATATATATATATAAATGGTGATATTTAAAAAATATATTAAAAAAAACATTATTTTCATTAAAATAAAAAAGGAAAAGAAATCTTGTTGATTTATATTCAAGAATTAAGTTTGTTGAACAGAAATTATTCCAAAAATAATAAATAGAAATTAATAAAAAAAAAATATTTAAAATTTAAGGACGGTTGATTTTTATTTATTTAAATTACTATTTCCTATAAACTTTGATGGTCGAGAAAAAATAGCAGGGGCATTTCGGTCCAATGGGCATGAATTTCAGAGGCCAAATCGAAATAGAATATGCTTTTTTGGAAAAACGAGGAAAGGGCATTACGGTAATTTCATATCCTCATCGGCTATTAAGAGTCCCCTCAATTTCCATTACCATGAAAGGAGGGAGCACGGAGAAGCGACCCTGTTCGTTCATGAATCCTGGAAACAGGGCAACTGAAATTTTTTAGAGAGAGAGAGAGAGAGAGAGAGAAATTTGGATTTCAAGAGCTTGAAGATAACGTAACACAATCCCCATAAAAATTTATTCGCTTCTAACAAGGTTTGCTGTGTTTCTACACAATGTTTTCTCTCTAGTCAAATCGTGTAAAATTTTGGTTCTCTTGAGTTCTTCTGTTCGATGCTGTTGTTTCTGCTGTTCTGTTGATCCAAACATCGATTTCGTAGACGGAGTTTCGTTTTTTCATGAGATTTTGAACGACTTCTTATCTGAATGTTGGTTTTATGGAAGTTAGTATTGTGTTCTTTTGATTTTTCGTGAAGTTAATCGAATTAGCAAGGTTTTGGAAGCCACACATGTTGAGAAATTAGTTTCTGAATTTGGTTTTCATAAGATCTTCGCGGGTTCGATTTTGAGAAGCTCCGGTTGATATTTGAGGCTTTTAACCTAAATCCACGTTAAATTATTGATTGAATTAGAATGCTCTGTTCTTGCCTAATATAACATTCTGTAATTTATTTCTGTAGATTTCACTTGTAGAGGAAATTAGTGTTGTTCTTCGTTCTCATGGGGTCATTATCAGAATCAGAAAGCGATGTAAATAACAGGAAGCCATATGGAATAAGATTTCTAGAGTGGATTAGGAAAAAGCCTCTTTCGTATAAGGCACATCAAGCCACTGTTCTACTTGTGACATTCTTGGCATATGCTAATTACCATGCCTCTCGAAAAACTACGAGCATTATCAAGAGTGCTCTTGATCCGCTATCTCCTGATGGAGGCTCCAAGTTCAACCAATGGAATACGAGTCGATCAAGTACGAGACGATTGAGTACACGGGTTGAGAGAACCAATCTTTGGTCGCTGTCTAGTGGTGGTTGGGATCCATTTGATGCAGTAGAAGGGACATCTTTACTAGGTGAGCTTGACTTGGCTTTCTTAGGTGTATATGCTGGGGGGATGTACTTTTCAGGCCAATTGGGAGATAGAACGGATTTGAGGATATTTTTAACTGTGGGAATGTTGGGAACTGGTCTGTTTACTTCGCTGTTTGGAGTAGGATATTGGGCAAACATCCATGTCTTTTGTTACTATTTGATAGTTCAAATGCTTGCTGGTCTGTTCCAATCCACCGGCTGGCCTTCGGTCGTTGCGGTGATCGGTAACTGGTTTGGAAAGAGCAAGAGGGGACTAATAATGGGTATATGGAATGCTCACACATCTGTTGGCAACATTTCTGGCTCACTGATTGCATCAGCCTTGTTGAGCTATGGTTGGGGTTGGTCATTGGTTGTCCCTGGTCTGATCATTGCGTTATCAGGTTTGGTAGTGTTTCTGTTTCTTCCTGTGAATCCCGAGTCGGTTGGAATCGATAAAGAAGGAGATGGCTTGAGCTCTCTCAAGAAAGTTGGAGAGGGAACTACAGTACCTCTATTGAAATCAGCATCAGAGATCGAGAATGCGGTCGGTTTTATGGAAGCGTGGAGAATTCCTGGTGTTGCACCTTTTGCATTTTGCCTCTTCTTTGCCAAACTGGTGGCTTATACATTCCTTTACTGGCTCCCTTTCTACATTAGCCACACAGGTGAGCTGCATTTCTGTTTGTTGTTTGCTTGTGACATCTATAACACAATCAAAGATAGGAGCTTCTGTTTGAAATGATAAATATTGCTGCTGATATCTTACTCGACACGTTTCTATGAAGAACCTGATTTGTTGTTAATGTTCTTGCAGTTATCGACGGGAAATATCTGTCGAGTACCACAGCCGGGAACCTTTCGACATTGTTTGATATGGGAGGAGTAATAGGAGGAATTCTAGCTGGCCATATTTCTGATCGCTTAGGTGCTAGAGCCATAACAGCTGCTAGTTTCATGTACTGTTCCATTCCTGCTCTCTACTGCTATAGAAACTACGGTCACAGCTCCATAACCATGAATGTAGCTCTCATGTTCATCACTGGCATGTTTGTCAATGGCCCATATGCTCTTATAACAACCGCCGTCTCTGCTGATTTGGGAACCCACAGTTCACTCAACGGGAATTCTCGGGCGCTTGCTACTGTGACGGCGATTATCGATGGTACTGGCTCGGTTGGGGCTGCGATTGGACCCTTGTTGACGGGATATTTATCGACTAAAAGCTGGAGTTTGGTGTTCGTAATGCTGATGATCTCAGCTCTAATAGCTGGGCTGTTTTTGACAAAGCTTGTAATCGCTGAGGTGAACGAAAAGATCGAGGAGTCAAGATCGAGAGGAAGGATTACAACCAGGGGTCCAGTACTTGAAGTGTGAGCATATGCAACGACGACAACAACAACAGCAGCAATCGTAGGTCCCATTGTATTTAGCCCATGTTTAGTTCATAAGAAGGTTTTGAACGCTGCATCTGAATGGTGGTCGTTAGTGAATTTTCCCTTTTTTTTTCGAGGGGTTCGGGGAGACAAAGAGCTCCTCCATAGTGTGATTCGTCCCGGGAGAGGATTTTGTTACAACTTCTCCATGATGATGTGTTGAATATGGTGAAAGAAAGTTAGGTTGGTGTAAGATTATTGTACATAATTTGTATTCGTGGTAGGCAGGTCAAAGTTGTTGATCCTCAAACACCATGTAAAAATGTATATAGTAATACACTTTCATCCTATGATTTTATTAAATGAAACTCAAAATCTCTAACCCTATTCCCTCTTTGTTTCGATGTTTTGAGAGATGGAGAAGGCTTCTCGGTTTTCATCCCACCACATATTTCAATCATGGTCATACATCCATTATAATAAATGTCAACGCTGATAGGAACAACGAACCCTCTACAATGATACGATACTCCCTACTTTAACCATAAGTTCTAAAGACTTTGCTTTTAGTTTTACTAAAATATCTCATATCAATCGAGATAGTGTTCACACATAATTACGACCGTGATTATGTGTGAACACTTTAGAATTGAACCCTACTCGACTGATCCATTGGAAAACATCAACCAACGAATCTAAACAATAAAATAGCACATGAGCGAAGCAACATAGTGGAAGAAGTCTCTTTACTTTAAGAAAATGTAAATTGGAGTAGTACCATCATCGATAACACAAACCATAGAAAAATATTATGGGATACTAAAGTCATCTATTGAAAAATAATTTTTCGATTTGGAAAAATATTTATCGTGTCATTTTAATGAAGTCTCTTCCGTACTAATGCATGACACATGAGCAAGTTGTCTCCAGTTTTCTCTCGAAAATAAACTTCTAACTCTACATATTATTGAACTAACAAAAAATCATTTTATCCATATTATTATTGCGATGTCTCACATTGGTTGGGGAGGAGAATAAACCACCGGTGTGGAAACCTTCCCCTAGTAGACGCGTTTTAAAAGTCTTGAGGGGAAGCCCAAAGAAGACAACATATGCTAGCGGTGGATTTGGGCCGTTACAAATGGTATCAGAGCCAGACATCGGCCAATGTGCCAGCCTTCTCACTGTTCCTCGAAGGAGGTAGACACAAGGCGGTGTGCCAGTAAGGACGCCCCGAAAGGGGGTGGATTGGGGGCGGTCCCACATCGATTGGAGGAAGGAAAGAATGTCAACGAGGACGTTGGGCCCCGAAAGGGGGTGGATTGTGATGTCCCACATTGGTTGGCCCATGGTTGGGTTGGAAAACAAACCACCATTTATAAGCTAGGGAAAACCCAAAGAGGATAATATTGTGGAGAGTCGTGTTCGTCTAACATGAAAGTCCCACATCGGTTAATTTAGGGAATGGTCATGGGTTTATAAGGTAAGAATACACTCTCCATTGGTCTGAGGCCTTTTGGGAAGCCCAAAGCAAAGCCATGAGAGCTTATGCTCAAAGTGGACAATATCATACCATTGTGGAGAGTCGTGTTCGTCTAACATGGTATCAGAGTCATGCCCTAAACTTAGCCGTGCCAATAGATTGACAAATCCTTAAATGTCGAACAAAGGACTCCAAAAGGAGTCAAGCCTCCTCGAAGGTACGAAGGCAGTCAAAAATGACTAAGACTCCAAAGGAGTCGAGCCTCGATTAAGGGGAGGCGTGCTTTGTTCGAGGGGAGATGTTGGATGATGAAAGTCCCACATCGGCTAATTTAGGGAATGATCATGAGTTTATAAGTGAGGAATACTAACTCCATTGGTATGAGGCGTTTTGGGAAGCCCAAAGCAAAGCCATGAGAGCTTATGCTCAAAGTGGACAATATCGTACCATTGTGGAGAGTCGTGTTCGTCTAACATGGTATCAGAGCGAACGTAAATCAGCAAACGATCAAGTTCGTTAGGCAAAAATTAGGAGGGAAAAATTTGTTTCAATCACGTTTGGACTAATTTAAAGTGTTGGTAATGTATTGTTAATTGAGAACCTTTCATTTACTTGCAATAATTTTTGAGATATTTTCTTGCAAAACCCTTCCTTAGAAGGTGCAAAATTCAAATTGGCCCAACTATGGCAGAATATTTTCAAGATGTTAATGAATAAGACGTGCTTCTATTTATCGATAAAATCTTTCGTTTTGTTCGAGCAGGGTTCGAGGTATCCACGTTACTAGGTAGAATATCTTCAATTTTGGGTTATCAACCTCCTCTTAGTATCGAAATGGCTTCTTTCCAAGAAAGAATTACTTCTACCAAGAAAGGGTTCATAGCTTTTTCAGCCATTTCCGACCCATTATCAAATAAAGTAATAATTTTCGAGATATAAATAACTAATTTTTATAAATTTCTAATTACAAAAATAGAGAAGTATTAATTGTTCTGATAAAAAAGTCTTCAATTATGTTCCATCGCCTTCATGTTTAATTTTGAGAATGATAGGCCAAGAAAAAAAGAAAATTATTGGGGAAGAAATAGACCCAAAAATATTAGGAAGAAGACGACCCACCAAAGACTTGCTTTTCGGTCGACTCCTCTTAGTGTCGTTAGTTATTCTCAAGGATTAAAATATAAGGTTTATATGGTGATATACATCGATATATATCAATAAGTTGAAGGTTTTGACATCGATATCTCTCTTAAATCTTTAATAAATACCCATAAAATACAAAGAAATATCATCTATTAACTTCAATATAAATATAAATACTATGATATCATGCTGATACAGTTTATAATAACATTTGAAAGTAGAAGGTATGAAACATACATTTACAAATGTGATGTTAGTGATTTTAGAATATACCTCCTAATCCTAATAAAGATGACTTTTTAGTATTCATCCGTCCTCAAATGAGCACAAACAGCTAAGCACAATGGCATACTTAAGATAGTAAGGATTACATCAATAGCGACGGAAGATGAAAACATGTCAACCATAAAATAAGAACTTTATTACCTATTATTCATTTGTGAATGCAGAATCCTTTCAATCCTTCTACGCTCCATTGGATTGTTGTATGAATCTTGTCTTTAGTCTCGTAGGCAAACTCCTCTTGAACATTAAAACTCCAATAACTCCCCAAAATCCAACCACATATCCAAGTATTATCACGATACAAAGCAACCACTTATCCCATTTATCTTCCTCTTCATCTTGATTCTCGATGTTTGTGAACGACGGCTCAAATGAATTCTCAGTTGTACATTTCTTTGGAAGTGGATCCCCACAGAGATAAGGATTGTCATCAAAGCTTGAAGCCTCATTGAAGGTGGAAAGATGACCCTCTTGAGGAATCTCTCCGGAGAGATTGTTGCGAGATAGTTTCAAATCACCTAATGAATTTAATCTTGATATGCTCCTGGGAATTGGCCCGGAAAGTTGATTGAAAGATAAATCAAGTGATTCCAACGATTCGATTTCTCCTATTTCAGCAGGAATTGTCCCTGTTAGATTGTTGTGGGACAAATTCAATCCAACCAACTCTTTAAGCTTTGATATCTCACTTGGAATGGAACCGACCAAATAATTATGAGAGAGATCTATATTCACCATCCGTTCTAGTTGCTTCATGGTGTAATCTAATTCATTAGATTTGATGAACTGACTTATACTTTTCTCCCTATAATCGGAAAAGGCAACATCTGCCTCTCTAGAGAAGGAAAAGCCAGCATATAACTTTTCTGTCATTGCATAAAAGTTGCGAATATTTTGTGGGATAGGTCCTTCTAATTGGTTATGTGCAAGATCCAAATTGGTTAACCATGTGAGATTGCAGAGACTTGAAGGAATGGTACCATTGAACAAATTACCTCGTAGCATCAGACATTTCAAATCTCCAAGATTATTACCCACCCACATGGGGATGTTTCCAGAGAATTTATTCATGCCAAGATCTAAAAAATTCAAATCTCTAGCATCTTTCAAGACACTTGGCATGGACCCCTCAAACTTGTTGCTTCTCAAGTTCAACATTTCAACCCTCGAAAGATTTCCATGGGAATATGGAAATGTTCCTGAAAAGTTGTTCGAAGACAAATCCAAATACATCAAGTTTGAAGTCAGCCAACAACCTTGAACCATTCCTGAAAACTCATTATTTGAAAGATCCACTTCAGTCAAAATCTTCAACTTGCAAAATGAGAGGGGTAAAGAATCATTGATAAGATTATGATTGAGATACAAGAATCGCAAATTGGGCATTTGATCCCCCACGCTCGTAGGAATTGGCCCCACAATTTGGTTGTGGGAAAGATCCAAAATGATGAGATTTTGAGCTCTCAACCATGTTGGAAAAGCACTTGAGATACTTGTATTGTACAACCACAAACGAACTAATGCATTTTGTGTTCGAAGCCATTCAGGGAACGCACCTTGAAAACAACCAATACATGAACTTGCATCAAGAAACCTTAATTGAAAAGGTGGAACCCAATTAGACTTCACGTCCAATAAAAGATGCTCATTGTAGCTGATAAATAAAAAATTCAACTGAGAGAGATTCGCAAAATGAGCTTCTTCAAGAACGCCTTTGAGCGAGTTATTTGATATGTCTAGCTCCTCCAAATTTTGAAGTTGGATAAAACATTCCTGCCCCAACTCCTCCAATCTATTCCATTCGAGAATTAATATTCTCAAATTTAATAATCTTCCAAATGAAGTTGGAATTGCTCCGGTTAGAGCATTGTTTGAAAGATCTAAATCTTCAAGTCGGGATAAATTGCCAAGTGAAGCAGGAATTGAACCATAAATGTGACTCGAAGAAAGGGAAAGAGACCTCAAGTCTTTGAATTTTCCTAACCAATCTGGAATTTTGGTTTTCAGAGATGTACCCTCTAGTTTAAGCACTTGCAGATCATATCGACGACAAGCCATAGATTCATTTTCATAACTTCCAAACACATCTCCACCAAGATCATAGTTGTTCGATAAATCAAGTGCTTTTAGGATACAATTGTTTCCAAGTATGAAGGATGAAACTCCACCATCAATGGAAGTGGAAGTTAACTTATTATTCGAAAGGTCTAGGAATTTTAAGGAAGTCATGTTGTGAAAAACCTTAGGAATTGGACCATGAAAGTTATTGCTAGACAAATCTAGATGTTGAATTCTAGAAAGAAACGAAGAATTCATGGAACCGAAAGACAATTGGTTGTTTTGAAGGCTACAATCAGTCAATATTAAGGATGACAATAACGGAAGAGAACTTAACACTTGCATTAAATTGGAAGCCTCTGAAAGATCCTTACCAGACAAGCTAAAGAACTGCAAGGAAGAAAGGTGCGATATCCATTCAACATCGCGATTGAGTGCCTTCAATCCAGCGTACTTGTTATAGAAGAAATAATTTGATAAATCAAGAACAACCAATTTAGTAAGATTTCCCAACTGACGAGGAAGAACTTTCGCATCAAAGATTGAGTTAGAAAGATTAAGATATGTTAATTCAACCATAGAACCCAACACGTTTGAGATTTGAGTAAGATCAAAGTTGTTCCCACTTAAATCCAAGTAATTTAAGTATTTGAGCTCAAGTAAACTAGAGTCAAGATAATGGATATAGAAAGATGTGGACAACTCTAACCAATTGTTTCGAAGATCAACCATAGTAACATGTCCCGAAGTTTGATTGCAGCCCACACCATACCAATTACAGCAATTCGTTCCA
Source organism: Cucurbita maxima (assembly GCF_002738345.1). Lineage (NCBI taxonomy): Eukaryota > Viridiplantae > Streptophyta > Magnoliopsida > Cucurbitales > Cucurbitaceae > Cucurbita > Cucurbita maxima. The sequence goes on from NW_019272054.1 coordinate 330,045, forward strand.
CTCCAGGAAGCCAATAGACGAAAAGGATCCGTCCCAAAACTTTTTTTGAATTGGAGGAGGGCCTCTCGCTCCTTTTGGATGCAGGTTATGGCTGAAACCCGAGAGAAACAGAATCGGAGTAGCACCATCATGGAGAACACACGTAATAGAAATGAAACTTCCTTCATTTTGAAAAGAATGTAAAAGAAGTACAGAGGTGGTTCTCTTTATAAAGGAATTTTAACCCAAATTTTCTTGTTCATAGAATTGAAAAATTAATTTGATATCCTTCAAGTATTCTACATTTCACTCACAACGCCCACCTACAATCATTTTCCTCCTACTTTTAATTTTTTTTTTAAATAAATAAAAAACCAAATTCAAATGATATTTTATTTGTTGATATTATATAAAAAAAAAATAGTAAAATATTTTAAATCTCCTCCCACATATTTTATAGTAAAAATGTTAGAGTAAAATTGCTTATGAGAATATTGTTTAAAAAAAAAAAAAAAAAGAGAAATTTGAAATAAATGAAATGACATTCACAACAATATGACATAAACGACTTGCTTTGGAGTCAACTAACGACTTGCTTTGGAGTCAACTAATTTTGTCTCTTTCAGCAACTAGTTCATTACACATGAGCAAGTTGTCTCATTGCTTCATCTCGAGAATTAAATTCTAGCCCCACAAGTTGTAAAATAAAAAAATTATTTCTTCCGAACAAAACTTTGAATAAAATCAAATCAATGAAGTGGTTTTAGGATACAATTGTTTCCAAATATGAAGGATGAAACTCCACCATCAATGGAAGTGAACTGATTTGCTGCAAGGCCTGGGAATTGCAAGGAAGTCATGTTGTAAAAAGCCTTGGGAATTGGAGCATCAAAGTTAGTACAAGACAGATGCAGGCATTGGCTGAAACTGGGGAGAAAGAAGAATGGAGTAGCACCATCATAGATAACACACACCCACACTTTCATTTTGGAAAGGACGTGGATGAAGAACTGAACCAAAAGGTCACACAAAATGTAGAAAGAAGACTTCTCGTGGACCCACCAAAAGACATCGAAATTATTGGTTAGGATATTGGACAACTTCTAAACAAAGCGTTAAAGGATAATATTGCAAATATTTTTCCGTCTTGTTTGGTGCAGAGTAGAGACTGGTTCATGATACATGGACAAGTTGTCTCACGACTCTCATCAAAACAACAAAATCAATGGAATCCGAGATCGGTGATAGTATGAAGCAAAGAAAGAATTAAGGTTGAAAATTTATTGAAATAGCAATACAATTGTGGTGGGAAATAGTATAGTATAGTATAGTATGATCCTCCCATAGTGTTTTGTTACGCAGGATGGTGGAGGAACCACACATACACATCTTCTTAATAACCATTTTCAAAATTAAAATTAAAATCATTCATTCATTCATTCACATTCACACCATATACTGTGGTTTTCAAAGCATCATCACCATCATATTTACCCCATGACATCCCACTCCTACTCCTGAACGAGCCGCCGCCACCACCACCACCACCACCACTTCCTCCTCCTCCGGGAGAACCAGGGCCTCCAGAACTATAGCCCGCAAGAGGCGGTTGGATCTTCACCGGGTTCCACTCGTAACCTCCTCCGACCTTCCTACTTCTCCCTTCCTTCCATCGCTCAACAGGCTGCTGCCCCAAACGGCTCGGGGAATTGTGTGAACTATGAGCCATGAAATGGGAATGTTTCGACGAGGGACGACCATATCCGGTGTACAAATCTTGACCTGAGGGCGGGCTTCCCATCTCTTGGACATGTCCACTTTTTCTGAAATTGTAACGCATGTACCATCGTCAAGTAACAACTTATGAACGTCTCAACAACAAGTGAACAAGCACATGATGCCTACCTTTGTGAGGTTACATTCAAATTAGCGCTTGGCATACGAAATCTTCCAATCCCAATCCCAATCCCAATCCCAATCGATGGATTAGATGAACCCACATGCATGTTGCTCAACTCACTCGCAATGCTGCTGACATCTGAATCCCCATCATCTTGGAGGAGTAGTTCATCACTGAACCGACAAAAACCGTACCACGTTAAAGCTTCATGAGTTATCTAAGCTAAGACATATTTGGCATGTGTCCGACACCAATATACATGAAATAATAATAAAATGGGAAATAAAAATCTGTAACAAAAACAAGAACCAAGTGTTATGGTTAGGTGGTAACAGTGGATTTTTAAAACTACTCTCCAGAACCAAACCAGATTTTGTACCTTCTACTGGACTATATAGGATTTAAAATCAAAAGCATAAACTAATTGCCATGCAGATAAGAACGCACAGATAATTACCAATGCATATGTGAAAGTTTACCAACCTATAATTGGGATCCCAATCTCCAGGATCAGGCAATTCAGACTTATTCCGAGCCACGTCCGATGGTTGCGAAAATTGCATATTGGAACCAGGCAAATGAGCTCCTGGCATACTCTGAATGGTAGGGTAACCAGCAGAGCTTCCACTACCTACTTGATGCTGCTGCTTCCAGCTGCTGGCATTGCTACTTGGTGGTAGATGAGATGGGGAGCAACCATGTAAAGAGTTCCCATCTGCTTGTAGTCCGTAACTCGTGCCTTCAGTAGATTGACCTTGCCAGTGCGAAGATGAAGAACCATCATGACTGCCAGAGTAATCCCAAAATTTCCTTCTATTAAATTGACCGACTGTAGCCATTTTCCCCAAAGGCGATCCCTGACAACTACCCCTTGCAGGAGAAGTTGGCCCAAAATGTCCAGGAGAGCCCACTGAAACTTGACCATAGCTGCTCGGTGGAGTAAACTGCGATGGACTCGTGCCTAGGGGCAGTGGCGCAAAGTTCCCGGTTGATGGGCTCACACCAATCCCATTGCCATGTGATAATTGGAAAACCCTCTGCCGAGTATCTGGGCTACTTGCACGCATTGATATCCTTCCCTGAGGATGCATATTCATTCCAGATGGACCAACAGGTGAATAATAGGCAAGCATACCATTGTCTCCGTAACTACCGTAGCTGTTTCCGAACCCAATAGTTTCATTGTAGCTACCATGACTTCCAACGCTGCCATAACTGTTGGCATGGACATATGGTACCATTTGAAAATGTGGGGTGCTCTGCAGAACTCTGTTCCTACCTGCAATCTGAATAGAAGTAGATATGTACTTCAGATCAGAAAAACTTAGTAAATCTGGCAAAAATGATAACAAACAATTTGAAAGACCACCAAGGTAGTAAAGGGACAGCAGTCTCACATTGGGAGAGAGACCAGCTGCAAACCAATGCCCTCCACCTGGATGATGGTTGTCCACCTTTATGCTTTGTGAAACAAGCTGTGAAAGAGAGAGAGAAAAGAAATAAATAAAATTAAAGTTTTAAAAAAATTGTATGAAACCCTTCCTATTGGAGATCTCTCATGAATACACCGGGTATATGAAATCTCCATCAATGCGCCAAGGCTTGTTCCAATAAGAGAATAACGACCTCAATTCACCCATAAATACTTACACTCTCTAGAGTCATTTGAGCCATATACATTAGTTATCCAACAAATTGTCTGTTGTACGTAATACTACAACCTTCAATGCTCTGATACACTTGTTGTACCCAAATGCCACAACCAAAATGTTATGAAACCAATTGTTAATAGTGAAATGCCACAACTAAAAATGCTATGATACCCAATTGTTGTAGCGGAATGCCACAACCAAAAATGCTATGATACCCAATTATTGTAGCGGAAGCGGAAGCAAAATCAATCGCACTCACATACCCACAAACTAAAATTAAACAAAGAGACACAAAGATTTATGTGGTTCGGAAAGAAGAATTTCCCTACATCCATTGTCTTGCTCTAAAAAGAAACTTTTATGGCTAAAGTGTGTCCTTTGAGATATTCCAGGACTTTAAGCTTGCTATCGTCCCACAAAACTAATAATCCACCGAATTTTCCAATGGAATCAACATTTATTACGATAAAATATTAACAGGTCAATAACAGTCAATAACAGGAAAATGGTTTGAGATTTTGCAGTTTAAAAATGAACCTAAAAGCTTCATAATCATATTAATGTTTAACAAATCAACTTACCAAACGTGGGGTCTCCGGTGGAGGCGTGTATGGGCATGTGAAAGGCTCTCCTGTCACAAAAGGGTGTTTGGAGGCCTGCATGCACATATGGATTCAATATCCAAGTGTCTATTGCATTTTAGTTATAAAATGTACTATTCAGGTAAATTGAATACTGGGTAAACTCTACACGGGGGAAAAGTCAATACCTGGAAAGGCGACCACCTTTTTGCAGGATCGAACTCTACAAGGCCCTTTAGGAAATCAATTAAGGCCAATCGTACTTGACTCTCTGTTAATAAATTACATTGTAACTAACCCCTGTTAGAAGTTGCTAAGAAACAGACGTTTGGAGCTAAGGACACAGAAAGGCTTACCTTTCCTAATATCTTCCTCAGCTAAGTTCTTTCTGTAAGGGTAGTTAGTCACAATTGCCTCGAGGTTCATTCGATTGAAATACTCTTTTCCAATTGAAGGCTTTTTCATCTCTCTCTGAAAATAAAAAAGCAAGTCAATTGCACAAATGGACACAAGTGTTGGGGTTGAAAGCTGTGTACTTGTAAACAAGTAAGTAGGGACTCAGTATACACAAACAATGAACAAATTTAGAATAGGAATCAGAGCATCTAAATTACTAGGCATCATCAAGAAAAGATTGGTTAGACAGAAAAATGTCTAGCAAAAGCATCTCTGGTACTCAATATATTTTCTTGGCAATAGTTGATTTTATTGGAACAGCAGAACTAATAAAAGTACACTTACAGCTTCATATTCATCTGCTTTTAATGCTTGAAAACTGCTTCGACCACTTCCATAAATATCACCAATTTCATTATGGAAACCTCCAATAAATTTAAAGAATTTGCTAGTATGTTTTGCCTCCTTCAGAACATAATCCGGAGGCTGTCCCCTGTTGAATATAAAGTATGCATGACATGAAAAGACAAAATATATATATATATATACAATTTTTCTTATAAATAGATATAAAACTAGTTTACAGTTAAATCAAATAAAAAAACCACCCAAGGTGAAAAAAAAAAAAGATAGAATAAATTAGTTCAAAAAAATTCAGATCAAATAATGTGATCTTTTTCCTGTAATTTGAGGGTCAAATGAATAGTAGAAGAACAAAAAAAAATTGAACCTCAGATTCCACTGCAACACATCAGTACTGCGGTAAGTCAATGCTTTTCTTGAAACATATGAACTTCTAGTTGTATGAAGATTTGAAAACAAAATTCAGGGGAACTCCCAATTTATACCACTAAACTTTCATAAGTGCATCAATTTAGACTTTGTTTCCGCTGTTGTTGATACATCATTTTCATATGTGTGTAGACTTAAGTGCAAGATTAACAAAATATTAGAGGAAATGTTGGAACCAAATGAGTGGTAGCAACTTCATCAATATAGAGTTCCATCTCCCTTCTTCCTCTATTGTTCTCAAATTATTTGGAAAAAATGTGGGATAGGATTTAGGAAAAGAATAACGTTATTTAGGTAATCTTGAGTTGATATAAAATGAAATTAGGTGAAAATAGTTATGAATCACCAACAAATGGTCTAAAATGATTCCCTAATATAAGTGTAAGGTTTCAATGGATACAAATTATTACCGTAGGATTTAATTGATCAACTGGAAAGTTTAGGGGTAAAAAATGATATTTTTTTCAAAAGTTTAGAAACAAGGGAATTTCTATATAAAAGACCATAATTAACATTTTTCCTTCCTCAGGCAATGGTGTGAAGGTAAAGAAGTTCTAGAATGACAAGTGGGTTGACAATGCTCCTAATATTTTCTTAACTAGTACATGACCTTGATGGAAGCGTTGGTCTGTAAATCCGGGTGGAGGAAGGGTAGTGCTCAATTTAAAGAAGAGTTGCAGGAGCAGTCACTGCTCATGATTTTGGGGGTTGATAGACTGCCTCTCCTGACAAGGATATAAAACTTTGGCTTCTGAATGAGAAACAGATTTTTTTTTCCTCGCAAGTCCATATGTCAATGTTCAAACCATTTCCCCGACAGAAAGCAGTCATTTAGATGAAGTTTTGTAAGAGAATTTGTAAATGTAAATACATGGAAAAAACGAGGTTTTTCCATGGTCGCTGGTCTTGGGAGGCATTGGTATCGTTTTTCTGAATATATTTCTCCCAGATTAATATGGATTTTTGCAAGCCCTTTCAGCTTTTGTACATTCATTCTTTGGATGAATTTTTTTTCTTTTACAAAAAGATTATTTTTTTTAAAAAAAAACACTTACCCAAGAATGTCGATCATCCGCCTCAATAAATCAAACTCAGAAGCTCCTGGAAATAATGGCAGTCCAAGAAACAACTCAGCAACTATGCATCCAAAGGACCACATATCTATAGCTGTAGTGTATCTGAAAAAATGGTTAAGGGTAATGCTTGAAATCGTAAAAAACTAGGAGGAAATATATATACACATTATATTATATGTAATTTAAAGATTAAATAACAAATTTAATCTCTAAACTTCGATATTTTTAAAATTTACGAATGTATGAAACATAAAATTGAAAGTTAGACTTCCCTCCGATATCATTTACGTTTATATCTAATATATCAATTAAATTCTAAAAATTTTGAATTTGTCATGGACCTATTAAACACAGTCCTATTAGACACCTTTGAAAGTTGAAGGACCAAACTGACACAAACCTCATACCTCAAAGTTCAAGAACAAAAGAACAAACTTGTAATTCAACCTAATTTAAAAGCATCCATCATCAACACTCGGGGAGCGTTAGAATTATTTGATGGGTTAAGAAACCCACAAACCCAATAAAGCGCCTACATAACATTGCTCCATGATGAGAAGCAAAGAGATGGACACGGGAAAGGAAACATGACACAGATACAACTACACATTAAGTAGGAGACATGGACATTAGGGACACCTAATTTAACCGAGGACAGATAAATTTAATACTCCAAGACTTCAAGATGGATAAGAAATGTAACTTGCGCATAAAAGACAAAATATACTAAAGGCTTTATTAAAAGTTTGTGTTTGGTCCCATAGCTTCGATTCATCCTCAATAATCAAAGTAGGAGTTGATTTATTATTGTCAAACGAAGAGACCATCTTATCCAACCAATATAAATATCAAACAACAAGAAGATACTACATAAAGTTACTCACGGCTGTGGAGTTCATAAATCATTCAAATAAAAATAATAACAATGATGATGATGAACAAAAAATTTTAATTTAAAATATAAAATATTGTGTGTGAATGTTTGGGGCCAACTTGCGCTCACCTCAACTATTTTCCTTGGACAACTGTCAATCTCGAGAACTCATAGGTTATTAACACAAGTAAGTTGCAAGCATGACTTAAACTCATTCTCCCTAACTCGTTACCTATTTACACTCTATCGGGAGAAACATATACTGGCTCATATTGACCATTTGGTCAACTCGTAAAGTACTATTATTTGGAAACTACTTTACAACCTACACCAAATACTTTCTAGGTTTTAAAAAGTTTCCAAATAAAATTTAATTTTCTGTCATTGCAATGTTTTCAACCTCTTATTAGTTTTTCAACCAGATCTGGACACTCGGAATAGGTACACATCGTGTTCCTCATTCAAGGGGATACTAAACCAAATAAGTTACTAGATTTTAAAAAGGTTGTCGATAAGATATAATACATACATTAAATGTTTTCAATTTTTTAGTTTGGACACTTCGAAAATTGTATATGACACAATAACTCCCTTCAAAAGGATACTGATATCCGAGCAGGACTTCTGGAGACCTATAGTAGCGGCTCTGTGCAAGAGGAAGAAGAATAAGAAAACATAGATCATCTTTAGGATGCTGAGGATGAAATGGAGATCTGGAATTACCTGGATGTAAGAATAAACAGTGCGGGCTTCCATGCAAGCTGATCCGAAGTCAATTATTTTAATTTCTGCCGGCTTGGCACTGCTGTTTCCAATGGTGAAAAATAAACAAACACCCGCAGCCTTGTGTAAACAGTCAAAGAAAAAACAAATTAAGGGAAAAACAAAACTTTATCTCCACAACTTACCTCGTGCATAAAAGAATATTTTCTGGCTTTAAATCACAATGAATAATGCCAGCATCTTTCAATAGTGCAAGCCCGCATAAGATCTTCTCCAATATAAGCCAGACAAAAGGTAAGATGGTCATCAATGGAACACAAATGATGGTTCATTTGAAAATTCAAACCGTAAAAGAATTGTTATACCTGTTTGGATAACATTTGAACAATGCTCAATGACAACCCCCTAAAATGATTGATCTTGATAAGCTCATACCTAGAGTATGGGCGGAATTTGTAATCCAAGTATATATTTCAAATCACAATTTCTAGATAAAAAGAACAATAGGTAAGGACTTACAAATTTGTATCAAGCAGCTCGAAGCAAATGCACAGATGACGTTGATATACAAAGTAATCATAAATACGGACAATATGATGCTTGTCCTCAGGATCATACTTCTTATTTAACTGCAAGAAAAATCAATATAGCAAAAATATTAGGTCTCATACTATATTTTTCCTATACTTTCAAAAAACATGCAATACCAAAAAAAAAAACAAAGAATCTGCGACCGACTCAGAATTGAAGACAAATTTGGATGGGAAAAAGAAATCAGTTTAGCAAGTTACTAAAAAACATTTGTAGGTTATGTGCTTCTAAAGGCCTTTTATGGGGTGGGTATTTAGGAAGAAAGGAACAAAAAAATTTGGATGGCAAATCTACCGCTTCTACCTTCTTTTGTAATTGTGTATGGCTAACATCCTCGTTGTGACCTCTTAGTTACAATAAATTCTTTTGTACCTACGATTTATGTCCGTGCTTCAAGATCGGAAGGTTTTGCTTCATTAGTTATCTGAGAGGGGGCTTTCTCATCCCCGGCCTCTAAGCCATTTTTACCTTGTTTTTATTTATATACTTTCCACCATTTCAAATAAATAAGAATAAATAATAAACCATTTTTGTTTCAAAACATGAATTAAAAAATTTGGAAAATACAAGGTTATGATCTCCAAAGGTAGATATTCCCACTCAGTGTCCATAAATGCAAACCACAAGGATTTTCTATCTACCCCATCAGATAGCTCTGTTAAGCATCCTCTGTCTTGTCTAGAAACAGAAGAATCTAGACGAAGCCATTTAAAGAAAATAAGGTAAAGCAGACTTCATACCTACAGCATTCCAGAACCCCATAGTCTAGTCTACTGACCAAGTCATGATTTTGTTTCAATTTTCATATTGCTTTTCTTTTCTTCTGCTGAGGATTTACAAGGTATTGTTCCGTTTATGTCCCTCTCTCTATAGAGTTCCATTTATGCTTCATAAGTAATATCAATCTGTCATCAACAGACTAATATTATAGGAACATTTTTCTGGAGGATTCTAGTAGTAACTTATTGGACTTTCAAATTTAAAACTTCAAGAAATATATTTCTTCCAAAATTGAGCTTTTAGCTCACAAAAGAAAATAGCCAAGTTGGTTCACTAAATCCTCTAATGGCAACAACAAGAAACGGAAATAACCATTATCCAAATAGATATGAATGGAAACAAAGTTACCAATGTCAAAATAGATACTTCAACCAGTGCTTGCTGATAATATGCAGGTTGGTTTTTTATGATCTTCAAAGCTACGAAGCTGTTAGTTTCTGCAACCCAGCATTTAGCAACCTGCCCAAAGGTCCCATGACCAAGTAGATCTTTGACAACATATCTGAAATAACCCATTAGCCTAATCAAAAGCATGACCTATTGAATTGTATAGAGTATATGAATGAAAAACGATGTATATCTAAAATGGTAAAGGGCATATGCCTAAGGAAACTTGAGTTTTGGACCCTAGTCACAGGGGTAAAATGCAAGCACGGGTAAGACAAAAGTTACACTTTCAAGCATCTAAATGCTGCAAAAATATAATATCTATAGTAAAATTTTCAATAAAAGAAAATGAAATGGAAATAGAAATTTAAGCTTTCTGTGTCTTATGCAAAAAAGCAAAAAACAAGCTGAAACAACACTTTTCTGAAATGACAATTTCATGAAAAGTCTGGTCTAAGTTCTATGGTATTTCTAGTTTCCAAGATTTCATACCACACTTTTTTTATAAGAAATCAAGCTTTCATTGAAAAATATGAAAGAATATACAAAGGCATGTGTAAAAACAAAAAGGAGCCCATCACTCAATAAAAATGGACTCCAATTCAAAAAAATAAGGCCTAACTGATGATTATTTTTAAAAAAATCCAACACCAAAGCCCAAACAGAGGCATTAAACCTGGTAACTTCACAACTCCCTCACAAATCTCTCCTCTCAAAAGATTCTATGATTCCTTTCTAACCAAATCCCCCAAACCACAGCATAAAAGCAAGTTTGCCAAAGAAATTTTCCCTTCTCCCTAAAAGGAGGAAACAGCAAAATCTTCTCCATCATAGCCCCTCCAAAGGGAACAACCACCAGGGCCTCAAATCTGGTTAACTTTTCCATGTAAAACCTACTCGGAAAAGAACTTAATCTTCTTTGGAATAATAATCTTCTAGAGCTAGGAAAAAGGGGGGATAGGAGAGGACGAAGGAGCACACAAAAGGTGGAAAAGAGAGCTGAAAGAAGAAACAAAGCAATAAGGGACTTCTTTTCTTCCAATATTTGTCATTGTTGGTGTAACTTTTATTTGTTGTTTATATACCTTTTTTAGGTAACTTAACTCAGGAAGACGAAACAAAATATAACTTCTTGATGACCATAGTGTCTTTGAAGTCGATTTAGATTTAATATAAGTTCTAAAGTTCTAAAGTTCTAGTCAATATGCATGTTGATGTCACGAACTGAAGACCCCAAAAATTCATGATCAGATATGTGCAACTAAGAGGACAATAAAGATATCAAATGCTGATTTCAACTAAAGAATGATCAACACATTCCTGCAGATGCATAGTAGAAATGGTGTACTGGTTCAAAGAATGAGTGCAAAATAAGGATTGAAACTTTCATTCAGAAAACACACAGACCTCCGTTGTGTATCAGAATTGAGTAAAACAGAGTTCACCGTCAAAATAAGATCTGAGTTCACATTATCATAGCCATCATTGAGGACTCCAGTTGATGGACTCGTCAAAAATCTCTTCAGGTTTAACTCTTCTGAATATTTAAACTCGGGATTGCATTTTCTGTAGGTTTCAACGATGTTCTTGGTTAATCTAGCAACCAGCTGAACAATCAAAAGTTTTACGTCAGAAGAACAGATTGCTATTTCTCATTGAATCAGTATCAATCTTAAAATGACAAAATATAAATTATGTAGTCCTAGGATGGATGTCGTAGTAACATAACCCATATCAAATCAAGGTCCAATATTGATGTAGTTCAAGTTTGCTATAAATTTTATGAAGAAAGTTGTTTTCCAAAAGATCCAAGAGGCTGTTTTTTTCATATGATTAACCAAATTTTCAGGAAAAATGAAGAATGCAAGGACATAATAATAATAAGAAGAAGAATTAGAATAACAACACACAAAAAGGAGTCAAATTACAAAAGCCACTCCAATCCAATGACAAAGATCTGGAGGTTAATTACAAAAAGGGCTCGTCACCGGAACCCATAGAGAAACATAGAATCTAATGGACCACGTATCACTAAAAGAACTCTCTTGACCCCTAATAGGAAAGGTTTTTTTGGCAGTTTTGCATTTTTGCTATGTTCTAGGGCATCTAGCACGAGAGGAAAAGTAAAAATTTTCGTGGGGTGGAGCAATCTGAGGAGAAACTTTTGGATAAAACTAGGTTTAGTTCCTCTTTGTGGCCATTTTTTAATACGTTTTTTTTTATAATTATCAGCTTAGCCTAATTCTTTTGAATTGGAACCTCTTTCTATAATTGGAATGGGGGGTGTTCACGCCCTTGTATATCCTTTCATCTATCTCAGTAAAAGCATATTTCTTTAAAAAAAATAATAGGATGAGTAGCTTCTGAGGATTAATTCCTCTTAATCTAAGTGTGCTTCTTCTTCAATCTTGTAGCATCATAAAAGTTTGACCATGGAGTATTGGTGGATGTCTTTGATTCCAAAAGGCACTAAACTGATTCTAAGGTCTTATGTTCAGAGACACTCTCATAGTACTTTTTCTTCAATCTCGTAGCATCATAAAAGTTTGACCATAAAGTACGGGTAGATAACTTCCATTCCAAAAAAATTAAATTGATTCTAAGGTCATATGATCGGAGCCCTCTCATAAAAGTGCAAGATTACAGAAGAAACACATTGAAGAAACTTAAAGAGCTGTTGGGAGTGCTTTGTAAAGTGGTTTTCTGTTTTTGAAAAATAAAGATTTGGTGAGTGCATGTTTGGATGACTGTATCATAATTCTATCTTGTAATTTTTCAAGTTGAGAAAGTTCCATGTCGGGGGTTCATTGGGCACCGTGTGAATGTATTTTGGGAGGCTTGAGAGGGTTGAGGAATGGATATAGTGATGTTTTCAAGTTTGTAACTCTCCACATTATCAATGGAAAGTTTCGTTTCTTTTAAAGAAAATGTTCTAATGACCCTTCTTAGTTGTTCCTCTTGAATTTTCCAAGTCTATTTCTAGGGATCTTCTATTTTATAGAATTAATAAACTTGTTTATCCATTTAAAATCATCATGAGCAACAATTCCGAACTCCCAAAAAAATTTAAACTTATAAATAGTAAGTTCAAGTGCACAAAGATGTTTTTATAAGCCATCCAAATATTGTTATCGATAATAGTTTTAAAGACAAACAAATCTGTTTTTGACAACAATGGCCAGCACTATCCATTATCAATGGCCTTGGGTTGCTATCTCAAAATATTGTGCTGAAAGTGATGAATGGTACAAGTTTGTGATGGGCAAGCGGATAGAATCAGATTTGAGGAGTAACCTTGTTCTGGGGATAAATAAGCTTTGGTATGCTTAATTATAAACTTATTATCTTTCAAAATTAACTCCCCTAAAAAAAAGGAAAACAAAACTTCACATGATAAAATTGGTCTTGTAAAGTTACATTGATCACTCTCACTCTACTTTAGCTAATTCCACCTTGTACTCAACTTTAGTGAATTCCATCTCGTTTTAGTCCAAAGATCCTTCTTTTTGTTCATACTCTTGGTCTCTTCATTCTTGAAAATGACCTTCTAATCTTTTAAATGATTGGACAAAAGGCTTCTCCTCCTTTCTCAAAAGAGTCAGACATTCAAGATCCCGTCTTGGTCTATCCTTTCACGACAATGCCCCTCTTCTGATCTTTTAACTGGTTGAAAAATGACTTCTCCTTTCTTAAAGGAGTCATAAAACTCAATATCCCTTCTCCTTTCCTACTAACCCTTAAAATTTCATCAAGAAATTTCCTTCGAAGTCCCATGTCATTTGTCAAAAGAACGATCATCCTCACTTGTAGACACCAAGCAGAACCTCCATACTTCTTTTCATTCCATTTTTTAATAATGTAATAGTATCTACACTCCAACCATGCAAATTCAAGTTTTTTTCAGCCAACTCGTACGCTCGTCTTCTTTCGAACAACATCTTGCATGCTAATGCCTCCATGAGGTAGCTTATGACTTGGAGTTCAAGGGACAATGAAGTGAACCGATGGCCAATCCAATGCACCTGCTTTTGAAGCAATCTAATCTAAAAAGATGAAAATTTTCTCTTCTCCTACCTTTGGGACTCAAAGCCCCAACAAACCAAAGGGCTAAACTAATAGATACTTGTTTTATGGACTATAGCTGCTACACTCCATCATATGCCCTCCACTATCACATAAAAGACAAACTAGAAAGTAAAGAAACCCAAGTAGAAAGTAAAGAAATAAGTAAGGACTTTTTGTTCATCAAATCTATCAATCTTTAAAGACTCTTTGATCCTTTAACACTTGATTTTCTTTTACACAATATCTGTCCTTGTAAATTTGGTAAACATCACTACTAAGACCCTTGGTATTTCTAAAATTACCAAAAGAGGCACAATATAAATATAGACCAAATTTTCTTAGAATGACATATACTTGTACAACTACAAACGAGTGAATCAAATAGGCTACAGAAAGCATCCTACTACGACAACCGCAGCCAGTAGTTCTATAAGTTTCTAAAGGAATGCATCTTTCTTTACCGAGTGAGATGGACAAGTATTCCAGCACTAAAAATTTCAACAGGAATAGATAATCATAGATATGTCTAACAGTAGGTAAGACATGCGTGGAAAATTGAGGAAGTTGTTTAAAGGTGCACCTCCTGGATCTGAGAACTTCAACCGTGAACCACACCATAGGGAAAAGTCTCAATTCAGCAACAAAACACTAAAACTACCATAAAGTTAGGTATCAAACATGCAGACTGAAAGAACAATCATTTGCAACATCGATGTCCATCAAGCTATTAACAACTACATAATTTACCAACAAGTTAAGCAAAATGGAAAAGAACACAAAGAAAGAGAAGACAAGAACTTACAGGTATTCTGGCGGCAAAACGCGAATCTTGGGGTTTCGCAGCAGCAGCAGCAGCATCTTCCCGGTACAAGTAAGGACTAAAACCGAGTTGCCTAGGATGCCACAGCGGTCCTACAGACGCCGATGTCGAAGCAGCCAGTGGGTCGCATTCGGCGCTGGAGTGTGCAGGTAACCGACGGTCAGCTTCATCACTTATGCTAACTTCTTCCTTAGCCATAACCAAGGCAGGAAATCAAGCTCCAACCAAACAATTGATATCGCCCAAATCCTCCATTGGAGCTAATCCTCAAGCATAAAAAGCAAAACCAATAAGTAAACAAGAAAAACAGAAATTGACGGTGGGGTTCAGTAGTGGGTGGGTCGATTCTTGAATCCCCCCAATTGCATCTATGGTTTCAGCAGAGCCACTCCCAATTGAAGAAATCCGCCAACTGAATCCACTCCCATTCTGATTTTGTCTCTAATTCAATCTCCAGAAGCCGACAAACCCCTCCCAAGAATCCATGGCACACAAAAATCGATCAATCTGACATGGGCGTATCAGATTGACGATTATCTAAACATTGAAATGAATCCTCCAAAACTTCGATCAGACAAGAAGCAACAAAAATTGACCCAAATAATATAACTTCACACTATAAAAACACAATCACAAAACCACCAAGAAAGAAAATCCCACAATTCCGATCGATGGCGAAGGAGAAGTGAGAGAGATTAAGAGAAAAGATATGAAAAATTGGAAAGTGGAGAGAGAAAGTTAGAGGAAGAGAGAGAAAGAGGGGAGATGAATTTTTTGTGTATGGGACAATAATGAGTTTATGTTCATCCAATAGCGAACTTCAGCAAAAGTAAGGAAAACCCTTTTTTATTTTTTATTTTATTTTTATTTTTATTTTTTATAAAATAAATAAATAAATAAATTGTCATTTTTGTCACATATTTGTGAACATGCAGGACAGAATTTACGTTACGTGTAAACACTTTTCTTGCTTTTATTTATTTATTTATTTATTTATGCAAATTCCAACTTTAATGATTTTAAAAACTACTAAAAAATTTTAAAAATTATTAATTTTGATTTCTTTCGTCATCTACAACTTTATATCCCGAGCTTAAATTTATATAAATATAGTTTTGAACGTACTGTAGGTCTAAATTGTATAATGATGATTTTCATCTTACTTGTTTTAATATAAGTTTTACGGAGAATTTTAATACTTTATTAAATTGATTTATTCGAGAAAAAATCCTTCATTTCTTCTTTTAAATCTTCATTTTGAACATCTCACTCTTTCTCAAAATGAGAATCCCTTCGATCATAACTATTTTTACTTGTTCTTGAAAAGGATAAGTCAATCCAACGACACTTCTAAGAGAAGAATGTGTTCGGTTGAATATCTCTAAGTAATTCATGGGTTCACTACCTCGACGAAAAGAAGGAAGACCATAATTAAGAGATCCTTATTTTCGTTCGAAGATACAACCATGTAACATATGGGGTAGAATTACTTTAGCCCCGAGAGTAATCCAATCCCATACAAAATTCCTACAAACAAACAACCACTTGTATCATCATGGGGTTACACTCCCCTAACTCCAATGATTCTATAGAAATGTGTCATTATGAACTCAAAAATTATATACAAGTTATCAATGCACACAATAGTTTTGGCTGATTTTCTTCTCTAAGGCCAAAGGAATGCTCTGTACATGAACCGAGGAGGATGAAGAGGGCAACCAAGTATGAACATAATTGATCTTTCCTTAGCTTGAAAGCAAAGTTCAATGGCCACCAATGTCCTAATTAATGGATGGCAACATTGGATTCATTCCAATATCAGATCCTCCAAAATTACCTGGTTCTGCATGCTTCACTCTTCCAAAATAACGTATATGACGTAATAGCCTAGCCAAGAACGTATTTTGACATATCGTCGAGCTATCACAGACAAGTGCTACGTGCTTTCTTGCCCTCGTTATGGCCACATTCATCCGCCGACTGTCTCCCAAAAACCCAACAGCTCCAAGGTTGTTCGACCTTACCTGATAAAATAAGCACAAAACATCATATAATCTTGAATGCTCCATACAATATACCAATCAGACAAATATTCATTAGCTTAGCAGTAATAGCTAACAATTCACAGTTCTTTTCTCTAATTCGAGTTTCATTTGAGATCTATCATTTTTTCCAGCACTCACTGATAGTGCATCATTTAAATCAAGCAATGTCTTAAAAGTCTGGTAGCTCTATGCACAAAGGAGATAGAAGAAGCCAAGAGTCCTCACAAAATCTCACCCTATCGCCATTGGCAAACTTCCATAGCCTACATTTTGGAACTTCTTGACTTGATGCATAAGGGAAAGGAAGTTTTGAATGGAACATAATCTAATCGTGTTAACAGATAAGGCTCTTCACATGAGATCCAAGAAAGTGCTGTAAGGGATTTTTTTAGAATTTCTAAGTAAAGGAATCAGGAGGATGAAAAATGGGGAAACCATTAAGTGCTGTAAGGCAACTTAGTTAATTAATTGGAAGGTCACCTCAGGCTGTGCTGCACAGCCTTCCTATCAACCATTTTTTCTCTTTCTCAAGACCATGTTCAGACTACCAAAGCCATAGAGAAGTTGATGAGGGGCTTTGTTTGGAGTGGTGGAACCTATGAACCGGGCAGCAACTTGGTTAATTGGACAATGACCTCACTTCCTTTGGTTTATGGTGGGCTTGGCATGGGTTCCTTTCGTCAAATAAACATTTAGTTGTTAATGAAATGTCTTTGGAGATTCACTAAGAAAGAAAAGTCATGAGGAGAAAAGTGATTGTAATGATGTATGGTTGTGACTCAAACGGTTGGGTCATGGATGACTAAACAGATTAAAAGAAAAGCTGGAAGGTAGACATTGGTAAAAACAAAGAGTTGTTCTTCAGGCTTACGAAATTTATGGTGGGAAATGTAAATAAAACCCCTTTTGGGAAGATGTTTGGGTAGATTCAAGACCTTGACCTTTATAAGAGAAATTTCCAGATATTTACTCCCTTTCTACAAAGAAACGGGCAAATATAGTAGATTGTTTGGAGTTGGGGGATCCTTTTCCTTTAGATCGGCTTCTCTCCCTCACTAATCAGAATGGGGCTCCCAAAACTCACTGACTGACTTTAATTCGGAAGGCAATCATCAATGTGATCATGTGTATCTTACCATTGATATGATCACTGCATCCGCCTCTCGGCCTTGGAAGCTATCAATAGTTGCTACTTCAATACCAGCAGCTTCAGGAACTTCATCAAGCCTGTTCCTCAATAGCTGTACTTGAGCAACATAAGGAGACTGGACTGCAATTGCTCGTGGGCTGACACCTGTGACCGGAGAACAGATAATGTCAATAACTTTTTTTTATAAGACAGATAATGTCAATAATCTTCCTCCAAGATGGAAGTACAAAAAGTTCAAGCCGTAACACCATAAATGCCTACTAAAACAAGAAATAAAATACAATATCTAATGACCAAAATGCTTCCAAGAAGTAAGCGTTGATGGGTGAAGTTATGAAATCTCAGATGATGCACTCTTTTCCAACACCGATATACAATTTATGATAAATATAGGGGCCAAGTTGAAGTTATGCTTGCATGAACAACAAACTTCATGCAAGGATTGTGGACATTCAAATTTGGGAGGAGAACTACCTGTCAGTTAGTGTGGTGATTACAGATACTTTTATCATTACTATAACAGATCCTTGCTTGAGGGGCTTTCTATTCCGCTCTTAGGGATTTATGGTTCTCATCCTTATTTAGTAATTAATCCTGGTGACAAAATGAGGATCTTAGTGGTCTCTGTTCTATAGCCACGATGATTACAGAAGTTTTCAACTTTTTTTTCAATATTGTCGAACATACAGCTTCTAATCACAAATCTTACGAGTCCTAAACTCGAATACTCTAAAACATGACCTGATTTTGTTTAGATGAAGCAAATTTTATAGAGTTGAATATATAAATACTTGTCATTCAACAATATTTAGATTGCATACTGCTACACGTACATCTTTTATACTTGGTTATTTTCTATGTCAGATAAAGGAATCCTTTCACTTCCAATACCAAACAACAATCTTGCCAATTAAAATCATAGAGAATATCAAAAATAGTATATCTTCTGTGTTTTCTCTTGGCACCTAAACCAATCTATACAGCTTCCCCACTTCCATTTACCAAACCTCTATGTTTGCTATCATATGCTTCCCTAATATTCTTGTAGTATGAACTAAAGAATAATATTATTGATATTCACATATAAAGAACATTTACCTGAATAAATCAATGAGTAGACATGTTGCACGACAATATCTGCCTCGCCTTCATTGTATAATGAGCCTGTACCAGCTGGATCTAAGTGCTCTTCACAACCAACTGACAAACTGCCATATGGCATTCTAGTGTCAAGCAACAGCAAGGGGCACTGGGTTATCCATGTTGGCTGCATCAATACAAAGTAGAATAACAGTTGCTAAGTATCACACGGGACAAGGCTTTCAAAAGATGTAAAAGAACCTCGACCACAATGTTCGGCAAACTAAGTTTATTATACAACGAGATAAATGTATAGTTATTATTGACTCCATATAAAAGTACACAAGATAAATATCCAGGATTGAAATACGCAAAAATAAACACTAATTTTCTGAAGAAAGCAAATGGATGCAGCAAAGGCTAGATTCCTGCTCTTTTATGTGTGGAGGATTCCCATGTTACGAGGTCATCCGAATGGAAGAGGCTACTGTTTACAAATAATTAAATACATGCCATCTCAACTCAAGAGGTAGAATAGGGAAACGACGGAAGGAACAAAATAGCTGGGATTAAAGGAATACTAAACTGTTTAAGACCATCTCATAGTTCATTCTAATTACAATAGCACTCTGAGTTATGGGGGGAATTCTCCAACAACATCTTTGAAGCCATGGGTCTCAGTTTTGTTGATCAATTATGTAGAAGATACAGGCCCACCAATTGATGCAGATAAGCTAACCTGGTCTTCAAAATTATTTAAAAATAATAAGTTAAAAAAGTTACCCGTAGGAAATTCTCACAGACCGAATCTTTGTACTCATTTCTTGGAACTAAATTTATCGACAATGCAGTCAAAATAAACTCTGTAATGTACAAATCTCAAATTCATACGGGTTACTTGAAGGGAACTCAGAAGATCATTTACAGAAAAGCAGAATCATGTTCTTAGAAATATAACTAAATAACCTTCACCAACATGAATGTCAAGACTGGAATGCAAGAGCGCACTACAGTAATTTTGGAGTTGGTACCTTGACAAATAGAGAGTTAACTAGAAGATGAGAAGAGACTGTTGGTGAGGACTTCAACATTCCATCATACATTTCCTTTGAAGCCCAACTTGCTATAGCATTGTTCATCCGGTATTGTATTGTCAAAATTGTGGTTAGAGTCCCCTGATGCAAGGTTGAAGCCCACTCCAGCAATGATACTCCAAGACCACCTTCCAAGGCTTTTCTAGACAAAATCACAGGAGCCAGTTGGCATCGGTCACCTGCAAGAATACAGCGGCGTCCCTGCAATATTGGAATCCAGCAAGCTGGTTCAATTGCCTGACCTGCCTCATCTATAACAACTAGATCAAACTTCTCCAACTTCCGAATTAAAGGATCAGCCGCTCCAGTGTTGGTAGCAAGAACAACTTGGGCATTTGAGAGTACTTCCTTCACAGTTTCCTTCTCTTTCTTTTTTAATGACTTCCCAAGCTGCTTCAGAAGCTGGCGTATGCCAGCAGCCAATGAATCATCCTTTAAACAATGTCTCAAGTCTTTCCTTAGATCTGCCTTCTTCCTTTCAATATCTGTTCTAAAGTTTGCAAGTTTAGAGTTTACAATTTCAGCCAAAGACTTGGACGCAACACTTGAAGATAACCGTGCTGGATTTCCTACCCTAACGATGTTTATCCCAACGTTCGAGAGTTTTTCAACCATATTGTCTATAGCTGCATTAGTAGGTGCAGTTACAAGCACCCTTTCACCTTGCTGAACAGCTAGTGCAATAAGCTCCTTTAGCAGACCTGTTTTGCCAGTACCAGGTGGCCCTTGGATTATCAATATGGGCCGCTTTTTATTCAAACCACGTGAAATTGCACTTTTTTGTGAATCATCAAAATCTCCGTTTAGCACTATGCCATTCAGGTTGGTATCAGCTAAATCTATCAAGTTATTATCTTCCATCCACGTGATGTCTTCTTTATCACCAAATAATGTAGCCACTACAGCAATAGAAGGATTGTTCTTTTGCAAACCATTTCTCTGAAGCAACATCAAAGCTTCACAATTGCGCTGTAAATGAATTTATACTCAGTTCGGATATAACATTTTTCCTTTGACAAAATCTCATGGAAACAAAATTGAAGATAACAATGCAGGACAAGTATATTCGTTGATCGAGCAATAAACATTCACCAAGTACCTCATAAGTGACAGTATCAGCTAATCCTGGAATTCGATCAATACGCACGGACTTTCCAAAGAGCTTGGAAAAGGTCGGGTCACCGTGACGAGATTCTAGAGCTACAGTGATGCTGCATTCATCGTCCCCCAGATTGTTCACAAATCCTTGCATGCAAGAAGTTGCACCAGCACCCCTGCTATCGCAAACTCTCACACAAACCATATCTCCCGGCGAAAGGGTTGTAGGCGGTAATCTGTGGTTTCCTTCGACCCTGAATAATACCAAATGCATTCCCCCTAATCCTGAATGCCAATAAAAGTTGATCGATTAAGAACTTCTCTAGTATTTTGGAGAATAAATGATTGAAGTCGAGATGAGTTCAAAATCTGAAGAAAACAAAATACTAGAAACACCTTTATAAAATGAAATCATTAGATAGACCTGTAGACGTGCTAACTGGACTCAAATTGCATATGGTGTCACAGAGTTCTTGCTGTGCTTGGCCATGGCTGACTAAGAACTCAATAGGTTTGGAATTATCTGAACCCTCATCTGGTGTAGGAACAGCATTCAACTCCTCTTGTGTAAACTCCAATTCGGAATCTCTCTCAATGCGAAGTAATTCAGACATGCGATTTGCAAACTCGTCGATCCTGTTCTGTATACCCTTGGCCTTTTCCATGTCCATCCCTAAAACACCTTGCACAGCCTTTGGCTGGCTTATCTTACGTGCTATAGCTTTATGCTGAACTGCAAATGTACCATGTCAATTCCCACTCAAGCAACTTGTTTCTAATCGACCAAAACAAAGAAACATATATTTATTGGTCCATCAAGAACCACATGTAAGACATACAGATGCAAATTGTTCACATATTACTTGGGAGATGAATAAGGAACCTGAATTAGCGAGCTCCTTGAGGAGCTTCCATGATTGAGTTTCGCGCCAATCAAGAAACAGCGATTGGCGTTGGAGATCTTGAAGGACATCCCTGAGCTCCCTCTGGAAATGATCAAAGAGAGTCGGATAGTGAGTAGAAGCTTTCAAACAAACGGCTTCAAGTCCAAGAGGCATAGGCACCGCATTCAGATACGGTTGGGCTTGAATCACAAAAGTAAGCCCCGGTCCCATCAGCTGCCGGAGCTCAGATAAATCATCACCCTGAACCTCCGCAGAAGTGAAATCCGAAGCCATAACTCGCATGGCCTGCTCAATCCACCGGACCACACTCTTCCCCAGCTCTCTCCTCCCAAGAGGATCCCCGTTCTGATAGATACCTAGAACGCTAACCTTCCTATCATTGTTCTCCTTCTTCTTCCCTTCCTGTTTCTCCAGAGGAAGCTGCGTCGGTTGCGCCTTCGTCTCAGAGCCAACTGAACCACTGGTACTGACGCTAACTCGAGCACCAGAAAAGAGATTAGCAGTAGAAGAAGAAGAAGAACCCTCGAGAGTATTAGGTTTCCTCACAGTCTTCTTGCTTTTGACAAAACGAATCCTCCTCTGCGCACCACCGGGATGATTAGAGCCATTGATAG
Source organism: Cucurbita maxima (assembly GCF_002738345.1). Taxonomy (NCBI): domain Eukaryota; kingdom Viridiplantae; phylum Streptophyta; class Magnoliopsida; order Cucurbitales; family Cucurbitaceae; genus Cucurbita; species Cucurbita maxima. The sequence goes on from NW_019272054.1 coordinate 352,647, forward strand.
TCTGAACAAACTGGTGGAAAGCAACTGTTGCCGCTGTATGATTCTGGCGAAAGAGATGAATCGACATTGGCGCATTCATCGCAGAAGCACTCGAGAGCAAGAGAGAAAAACAGTCAAGAAGAAATGGAGAAACCGGTGCATTCCGCTGAAAAAGCTTCTACACAAGACAATGGCGGAAGGGAACAGGGGCTCTGCAAATTTGAGCCGCGAAGTGAATTAGAGGCGAGGAAGAGAAGAGCATTTCCACTATACATTCAACCAGAGAATTCCTGCGGGACATGGAAAGCAACAGAAGAGAGGTCGTTTTCATGGAAGAAAGAGCTTAGTTTGCCGATTTGGAGGAAGAAAAAATCTGAGGAAATCCGTAGCCCATCAATTCTATTGGTTGCTCTGTATTTCGTGGCCTTCATTTTTAGGTTTTGACTTTTAACTCTTTTCTCTCTTCACTCTTTTTTTTTTTTTTTTTTTTTAA
>NW_019272054.1:353306-368645 GCF_002738345.1 Cucurbita maxima
TTTTTTTTTTTTTTTTTTTTTAATAATAAAAAGTCAATCCATTAATTTTTTTTTTTTTTTTTACTAAATTAATAAAAATATTCTTAATTTTGTATAAATATTCAGTAAAGTTTCATTAATATTCTTTAATTTTAAAAAATATTTTTACCTAAAATTTAAAATAAAATTTTAAACCTCTTTTATATTTATTTAAAAATAAATAAATTTTTTTTATTTTCAATCGTCAATAAAATCAACCAAATCTGAATGAGTTTGACTAAAATAAAATAAAGTCTAAGTAGAAGTTAATTTATAATTTTTGTATATTATAAAAATTTATTATTATATATTATTATATATAAATAATAAATAATTTTATTTTGAAATTTTGTAAATATATATTTTTTTTAATGTATTTTTTAAATAGAGTATTAGACCATCTTGCCCTCATCGTCCTGGAGGCAGCTGCTTGGACTGAAGAAGATCAGCAATCGAGAGTCGGAAGCGCAAGAACACCGAGAAGAGAAATGGCTTCGGTGGTGCGGGGGATTCTGAAGTCGATCAAAGACAAAGGCATCGGTACTTTCTTGAGAGAGTTCAAGGAAGAAGGCTACTTGTAATGTTTTCCTTCCCTATTTTTCGTTTTTGATCCATGGTTTCTGTCCAGTCCTTGGGGAATTTGGTGGTGTCGTCGAATTCGAATTCGAATTCGCGCCTTTTAGTTATTTTTTGCTTAATTTGTGTGATGTATTGGTGTTTCTCTTATTGTTCTGAGGATCGCTGTTTCAATGTCTAATCACTACGGGTGTTTCTTTCCCAATTTGAATGTTCGATGACTATGGATATTGTCTCTGTTTCTCCAGCAATGTTGGAATTTGGATTGTGTTAACTGTTCTTTCCTTATTGAATCTTGCAGGAAATGCTTACCCGATGGAAACTTATTGTAAGTTCAATTTTCCTTGCATCTTCTTTATGGAATCTCCCAATTGATTTTTCCAGGTGAGCCATATTTTTTAGGTTATTAATTGGAGCACCAGCCTTTCCAACCATTTTTCTATTTAGTAGGTGACTTCATTCTCTAAGATCAGTTCCTTCTTCAGAAAAATCTAGAATGAATTTGGCACTAAATTTTAAGACCATAGTAGGGGAGATCTAAGAATAGAGAAAAAATTATTTTAGTGCATTTGAAAGAACTGCTTGGAAGACATCAATCTTCATTTAGGACAGAAGAGGAGCTTTTCCACTCACTGAATTATGTTGGATTTCAACTATTTTAAAGGTCAAGTTGATGCCTTACATCTCCATTTTCTCTGTCAATAGTATCAGTTGAATAGAAATTTCTATACTAGCTGTTTGACATTTAACTGAATTACCTGAGAAGATAGAGGCACATTAAAAGATCGTGATGATATCCACGAATTAGCCAATTTAACTTTGTCGCAAACATGCTGTATATGAGTATTATACGTGACGTTGAGGTAGTAAACTTGAAAATTGTTCCTACTCTTCCTCTCTTTTGTTCAGGTTTTGTCGTCCATTGTTCGATAGGGAAACGGTAGAGGTGTTATGACTCTCCTTTCTTTATCGGGAGATCCCGAGCTTAGACAAGGGAGAAGGGAATTTCGTACTTGGTGTCCTAGCCTTTCTATAGGCTTCTCTTGTAGATCTTTCTTTCATTACTTAGTGGACCCATCTCCTTCTAAGGAATCTATTTTCTCCATTCTTTGGAGTGTGAAATTTCTAAATAAAGGTGAAGTTCTTTGTTTGGGTGGTTACTCACAGAAGAATCACTAACTTGGATAGCCTCTCAAGGAAGTTTCCTCCTTTGGTAGGGTTATTCTGTTACATCATTTGTCGGAGGGCGGAGGAAGATCTGAACCATTTAGTTCGGAGTTATGACTATGCTCATTCGGTTTGTTATTACTTCTTTGGAGTGTTGGTTTGATATCCCACGTTTGTTGGGGAGGAGAACGAAACACCGTTTATAAGGGTGTGGAATCCTTTCTCTAGCAGATGCATTTTAAAGCTCTAAAAGGGAAAGCCCAAAGAAGACAATATCTACTAGCTGTGGGCTTGGTCCGTTATAGTTTGACCTTTAGATAGCCCGATACAGAGCTTTTTGTGATATGATCGAGGAATTCCTCCTCCATCCTTCGTCTAGGGGAAAAGAGAGTTATAGGGATAGTTGGGATGCATGAAACTTAGTCTTTTATAGAGAAATATATATTATGTAGCTGTTATTTTGCTTTCCAATTGACGTCAACAATTTTTTTTATCTCATTCATACACTGAATAATTTCCTTTCCTTGCAAACTATTCAATGTGGTTTATGGGAGCTATCTTTATCATCTCTAATTTTGTTTTATTCAGGCAAACCAAAATTCACAACATCGGTGCGACACTTGTAGGTGTCGATAAGTTTGGAAATAAATATTACCAGAGGCTCGATGAACAAACTCAATATGGTATTTTTCTTTCTATTTGCTATCGGTGAAGGCCAAGATGTCTAAACCATTGCTTAAGACACTTGCCATGTTATGTTAACTCAAACCGATTGATTATGTTTCTTGCTACAGAGTGATGCAGTAGTTGTACGTCGCCTTGTATTACCTATTCTTCTAGTTGTTCTGTTGAAAACTGTTCATCTTCCTGCTAATGATATTCCTCTAATTTCGATATGAAACTTGACAAAATTTTGCAAGAACAAAAAAAATTTACCCTCGAAAGTAAAAGCAAGAAAAGGAATTTTTACATATAGGACGACCCATTTTATATCTTGAACATCGAATTCGCGCTTATGCTTGTTCCATGTTAACGAAAGAGTTTATGAACATTTTTTGAACTCGATGTGTTGTCTAACCGTCTCTTTTTATGTTTTGTGAAAACCTGAGCTAGTGAATTTGATATCTCTGTAGGAAGACACAGGTGGGTTGAATATGCAGAGAAGGGTCGTTATAATGCTTCTCAGGTGCCACCCGAATGGCATGGCTGGCTCCACTACATAACCGATCACACAGGAGACGAGGTAACTCCCCTTCTCTAGCATTTCTGTGAGTTTCAAAACACATCGAAGTTCGAGGACTAAATGTGTAATATTAAAAGTTTAAGGACCAAATAGACATAAACTTCAAAGCTCAGATTTATCGTTTCACAGCTTCTGATGCTGAAACCGAGTAGGTATGGGATAGAACACAAGGAAAACTTCTCTGGGGAAGGTGAAGAACTTATCTACCATTCCAAGGGACATGCTCTTAATTCTGGGCAGAGAGATTGGACTCGCTATCAGTCATGGCAACCAACCAAGTCCTAAGTAATTTGTGTATCAATTCCTTTGTTTAATTTGGAAATCCATGGGATATCTGGCTGTGTGCTTTCCTGTTCTTCTGAATAAGCGACTTGTTGTTGTCTCTGCAAGCTGTGAATTATTTTTCATCATGTTTACTGCACAACACATGAGGGATTTTCTGCATGTTTCTGTTCTTTTGTGCCATGTCTTAGCGATCACTGTGATAGAACGTTATATCATGGCAGTGTATCAGATGTTATCAGCTTTGGGCATTTCCTAAAACGAAAGTTCGAGCAAAATTTGGTGTCTCTAAATGTTTGAAGTTCGTACTCAAATTTTGATGTTAGAACGACTTCATCTCAAGATATCTTATTGCGTGTTGAATACATCAAAGTTAAATCGATGATTGATAACCAGGGATAATTTTTTTTTCTATGTTCAAGATTTCAAATCTTCAACATTCAAATTGATCCAAGTAGATTAGATTGAAAGTTCTAAAGCACAAAACTAGACAAATATATATCTCGATTCATAATAATTAGTAATTTTTTTTGTCTAAAATTTTTCTCCTTTCAATAGTGATCCTTCTTAAATAAACAAATATGCATTTTAGATGAACGGGTATCTTACCAAACTTGAAAAGAAGAAAATCTTCACCAAGTGTAGCCCTAGCTTTCGTGGCATATGATCCGTTCCTAGTGTGATTGAACTTGACTTGACCCATAGACTTTGAGCAACAAGTTTTATTTGAGTTGTTTGTGCAAAAAGTCTTCGAGTATAGAAATATTGACCAGTGACCCGTAATGTAATTCTAAATTGAAGCTCTTTACTGAACACGAGATTTTATAACTAACTTGTATAAATTTCGTGGATGTTACTAAAAATACTCGAAAAATAATTTTGTTCAAGGTTATCTTCGTATCCAGTTGAGGTTAATTTCATATCATTTATGAATGGAGCAACAAGTGAAATTTCAACGAGATGATGACCCACTTTTAGACATTTTTATTTAGATGGTTAATGTCCTTGTATCAGCTGACTCATCCGTTTTTGGCTTGTTAATCGATGTAGATCGATTTTTAACTTGTTGATCATCTTGGATCTATTGTTTGTTGATAGGTTTGAATTGAATGGAATTAGGGTTTATTCATGGCTTGGAATGATCTCTAACTTGAATTATTAAGTTTGATTAAACTGTCATAAAATTTTATTTTAAAAAAATTGGTCAAAATTTTGTAAACCCAAAAATATTTTGGGTCAAAAAAGCAATTTCACGCATGCATTCTTACATATTTCTAATCTAAATTTCCAAATTCGTGATTCTCTTTGCTCCGTCGATAGGGAAGCAGTTCTCCTGTTCTTCACTCCCAGAGCGGAACCTGGAATCGAATTCTAGGTATTAATTGTCCCTTAATTTTCTCTCATTTTCCTTTGATTTTTGTTTAGCGCTCTTCAATTTTTCAATCCTACCACGAGGGAAACTTCTCAACAAAACTTATTTTCAAGTTTTTTCGTCTTAATTTTGCGTAATTGATCACTGTTTGGCTTCCCAGAAAACCGAGAAGAAGAATTCGTTCAAATGAACTTAAAATTTCTCCCAATTTCTCACCCCTGCTGCTTTGTTTCATTAATTTCTATGAATGTGGTTAAGATTTTAGCCTTTGTTATCCTTGCTCTAGGTGTTTACAGTGCAATACATGGCACTGTGGATTATTAATTTTCTATCATTTTATTCAGAGATTGGAATTTAAAATTGAAATACACACATGAATCTACGTGTTTGCTGCTTATTGTTGTTATTGTTCAACATCAATTGAAAAATCGAAATCCTCTGTTTTTGTATTGAAATCCCCCATCAGATTATAGCCATTGCTCGATTTATACTGATTAAAACAGCTTCCTCGCACCATTTAATGATAATCATGGCCCTGTGGGAAATCTTGAGTCAATTTTTCACATCATTTTCAAATTTCAGTTATTGTGTTCTTTGCAAAATCATTATTATTTGATTAATCTTCCGTTTCCTCAAGCAAAATATTCTTCATTGATCTCAGATTCTCAAACATTTTTTCAGAAATATAGGAAGTGGTACATTGAATGGCACAGTCTGCAAGTTTAGTCTCTACTGGCCTCCTAAATTATGCCTTTACTCCTCAAAAGAATGCTTCATATTGGAGATATGATGTGATAAAATCACGACCATCCCCTCGTAGTCTCGGTATCAAAGCTGTGCAAGATACCGGAGGCCCTCGTAGGTTGGTTGATATCATTAGATTGGTGCCTGAGCTCTCGAGAAATTACTTTCGAAGTCCTTCAAGGAGGGCTCTCTTTGGAGGAATCTCTTTGTTGGGTGGCTTTTATGTGGCACAAACTATATCATTGTCGTTTGGAGCTTTGGGAGTAAATGATGTGATTGCTGCTGTGGTATGTGTTCTTCTTACTGAATATGTTACTCGCTTTTATTACAGTCGACCCAAAGTAACCTTCCCTGTTGCTCTGCTAAACAACTTCAAAATGGGATTCACTTATGGTCTTTTCATTGATGCTTTCAAACTTGCTAGTTAAGTGAAACCATTCTGGTTGTGGCTTAGCCTTTACGTTTGTAAAGTTCTTTGAACACTGATTTTGGTCTATATCTTTCAAGCTTCTTCTAATTGTTTGATGAGCTATCTTCCCTTTTTTTTTTTTTTTTTTTTCTTCTATTCTTTCTGTATATTTACATCTACAAGAATTAGATATGGACATGTGAGATCCCACATCGGGAGAGGGGAACTAAGCATTCTTTATAAGGGTGTGGAAACCTCTCCCTAGTAGACGCCTTTTAAAATCGTGAGGCTGACGGCGATACGTAACGGGCCAAAGTTGACAATATCTACTAGCGGTGGGCTTGGGCTGTTACAAATGGTATCAGAGCTAGACACTGAGTGGTGTGTCAGTGAGGATGCTGGCCCCCAAGGGGGTGGATTGTGAGATCCCACATCGGATGAAGAAGAGAACGAAGCATTCCTTACAAGGGTGTGGAAACCTCTCCCTAGTAGATGCGTTTTAGAATTGTGAGGCTGATGGCGATACGTATCGGGCCAAAGCGGACAATATATACTAGCGGTTGACTTGGGCGGTTACAAATGGTATCAGAGCCAGACATCGGGCGGTGTGCCAGTGAGGACGCTAGGCCTCCAAGGGGGTGGATTGTGAGATCTCACGTCGGTTGGAGAGAGGAACGAAACATTCCTTATAAGGGTGTGGAAATCTCTCTCTAATTGATGCATTTTAAAATCGTGAGGCTAACAACGAATGGTATTAGAGCTAGACATCAGGCAGTGTGCCAGCAAGGATGTTGGGCACAAGGAAGGTGGATTGTGAGATCCTATATCAGTTTGAGAGAGAAACGAAGCATTCTTTATAAGGGTGTGGAAACCTCTTCCTAATAGACACGTTTTAAAACCGTAAGGTTGGCGGTGATACGTAACGTACCAAAGCGGACAATATCTGCTAGCGGTGGACTTGAGCTTGGACCATTACTGGATCTATGTACGCTCAAACGCAATATAGTAACAGATTTGGATGTAATCGATAACTTTTATTTGTTTAATTCTTGTTTACGTATTGAAATGCATCCCTATGAATAGAGAATTGTTTGATTGAGTTGAACTGCTTCTTTCCATAAGCTGTTATGAGATAAATGTTGTGCTTCTGAATTTTGTTGATATCTACATGAACTATAGAATTGAAATAGAGCAGTATTAAGCAGAAGAAATAGATAAATGTTTAATTTCTTGTTGTCACGAAGTTTATGTTGGAAGGTCACCTGTCGAGAACGACCATAGTACTCAAACTATTATATTACTTGTAACGATTCGTTCACTTACGAAATCGAACAACACGTGCAAGAAGCACATTATAATTAAATGTTTAATCACCTTTATAAACATATCAGGGAAGAATATATTGTTTGAATTGGATTCTCTCTCAACTTGGAAAAAGAGAGGAAATAATCATAGGGAATCTCCCAATGTAACACCATTAAATTAGGGTGTTCATAAATATTCGAGTAGGTGAACGTGGATTCAAAACTCTTACATCATTTCTTTAAAACATTTCGATTTAGACATTGGTATTTGTTCTTTCTATTAATGGTGATACAACATTTATTGACATAGACCTCTTATCTATCAAATTTGCACTCATTTAATTCTTAAATAAGAACCTTTTATACATATAATTCGAATTCGAAATGATATGTATAGTATAAAAGTATATGTGATATCCCACATTTGGAGAGGGAAACAAAACAAAAACATTTTTTGTAAGAGCGGAAATCTTTCTCTAGTAGACTTGTTTTAAAATCGTGAGGTTGACAACGATATGTAACGGGCCAAAATAAAAATATCTGCTAGTGGTGGGCTCGAACTGTTACAGAGCCTAACATTGGGTGGTGTGCCAGCTGAGGATGCCCACATAATCCCACTTCGGACGCGCCCTCGCTGTAAGTGGGATCTCGTGCATTTGTATGATCCCACATACAAGAAGATATCCGTCCGTAAAATCCTTCATGCACAAGAGCATCCTCATAACATAGGTTTATTTTCAATAATCTTATATCTTGAAAATAATGATAAACATCCGACAAAACCTGATGGCGTTCGAATAGTAAAATCACTTACTTTCAATAATACAATAGTCAGCTCCTATTGAGTAGATCCTTCGTCTATTCATAATCTTTAAGCTTTAATCTTCACTTGAAATTTTATTTCCAATGACTTAATTTACTCGAGAAACACAATTAAGCATTACCTACACGTTTCCATGTCTAACAAAAAATAACTCTCATACATACATACATTATACAAGTTTATACTCGAGACAACAATAGTTACGAGCTCTTCTAACAGTCTATGTCTAGTGATATCATCCCGACAACGACCGCAAACTACGATAGAAAGTATGGGAATCTAAAACTTTTTTTAAGATACCCGATTTGCTTAAAGCTTACGCCAACAGTTCATTGCTAGGAATGTTAATTTTAGGGACTCCAACACATACACAAAGCACTTATAAAAGCCTGAATTAAGGGAAGTGGGTGTAGTGAGAAGCCAAGAAGGGAATAAGTGGGTTCAATGAGCAAATCAGTTGTAGGGCAGCCCCACGTTGGGCATGGCAGTGGAGTTGTTCAATTTTCAATGATAACTCCAGACTTTGCCCAGTGGGGGCTGCCCTCTGACTGCTTTAGCTTAGTTTTGCATGAGTTTAATCCCCATGTGCCCTTAATAAGGGACGCCCAACAGGTAAAGGAAATGCTTAATCTTCTCCTTATACTGATTTTTTTCCCCATTTATTATCGCTTTTACTGTCGTAGGCGATCGGGAAGGTTCTAGAACTCATGTATTCTCCTCTCCGATGTGGGATCTCTTAATCCACTCATTTGGGAGCCCACATCCTCGCTGGTACACCGCTCGGTGTCTGACATTGATACCATTTGTAACAGCTTAAGCTCACCGTTGGCAGATATTGTCCACTTTGACCCATTTAATATAGCTCTCAGCCTCACGGTTTTAAAACGTGTATACTAACGAGAGGTTTCTATACTCTTATAAAGAATGTTTCGTTCTTCTCTCTAATCAATGTGGTATCTTACATTCATGTTGGTAAGTATGGACTGTCTTCAACCAAGAGGGGACGCTTGTAGACGATCGGTCGAGTATCGACTGAGACGCAGATGGCTGGGCATGCGGCAGGTTGCTGAAGGCTTGTTTTTTAGGTTCTCCATGGGTTGTCTCCGACTACTTTTTATCTGGTGCCGTGAATGAGCTTAGGCCACACCTACATGACCTTCTCTTCTTTCTAGGTTGTTAGGTTGGTGACCCTAGCAACCCGAACAAAGTTCACATTTCAACTCTCTATTTTTTTATTCAATTTTGACAGTCTCTTTTTATTATATAAAATGTACATACTTATCCATCATACATGTTACATTAATAACCAAATTTTATAAGGTTAAAATATAAAATATTTATAAGTCAGAACATATCACTAATATTAAATATTTTAAATTTTTTTAAAAATAGGAACTCTGATTGGACTAGATTGTACCCGTATTTTTCAACTCCGACTAAAATGAACTAAACAAAAGAAAAATCTAATCCAACCCAATGGATAACCCGAACAACCCTATTAATTAGTTTAATTATTGTATTAAATAAACATTTAAGTAATCGTATTAGCGTGTCATCGTAAAAAAAAATCAAAATTATGTTTAATTTGAGGTGATTTGGTATGCAATTTAGATTATTTTATTTTATTTTATGTTTTTAAAATTATGGACTCAAATAAATTCGTTAAAAAAAAATATATTACCAAACGAATATTAGAAAACATTTAAAAAGAATATTACTTTTTTAATTTCGACATTATTTCTAAAAAAAATGAATATAAAATTCACAAAAAAATATTTAAATTAGAAAATTAATTTAACCCCTTTTAAATAAATTTAAAATATGATAAGATCAATTCATACACTAAAAAAACATGTCCATATAATATGGGGAAAAAAATTGTAAATAAATAAATTAAATTAATGACCATACATATTTAACGGAAAAGTGACGTTTATTCAATAAAGAGAGTGGGCGTAGAGGCTGTCACGTGACGGTCACACCTTATTGGTCGAAGTAAAAGTGGGGACCACGCTGACCATTGCGCTGTCGGATTCTGGTTGGTCTTTTGCGCACGAAATTGTACGGCTATAACTTTTTTATCAATAATGAAAACGACCTTGCAATCTGAGCTTACGGAATATAATAAAAATAATTAAAAAAATAAAGTTTTTAAAATTAAATATATTATATTTTCAGCCTGAAATTAAATTCTGTCGGCTTTTTTTGTGTCTTAATTTTACCGAAATTAGAGAAGCACTGAGGTTATTTGCACGCATTTTCGGGTGCCTCATTTTTTTGTTTTTAATAATAATAAATTCATTCATTAAAATCTTTTATTTTATTTATTAGGTCAGTCGAGTTCACCGCTAATAAATATTGTTCCGAGATGTTCCTTAATATCTCAGGAGAAGTTTCCACACCTTTATAAAAAATGATTTGTTCCCCTTTCCAACCAGGGTGATCTCACAATCCACCCCTTTAGGGGCCAGCAAGGTCCCACCGCTGCCAAATATTATCTACTCGGGAGAGGTTTCCACGCTTTTATAAGGAATGATTTGTTCCCCTCTCCAACTGATGTGATCTCACAATCCACCCCTTTAAGGGCCAGCGAGGTCCCACCTCTACGAGATATTGTCTATTAGGAGAGGTTTTCACACCTTTATAAGGAATAATTTGTGCCCCTCTCCTGTGATCTCATAATCCACCCCTTTAAAGGCCAACAAGGGCCCACCGCTACCAGATATTATCTATTCGGGAGAGATTTCCACACCTTTATAAGAAATTATTGGTTTTCCTTTACACTAGATATTGTCGAATAGGGGAGGTTTCCACACATTTATAAAGAATGATTCGTTCTCTCCAACTAATGTGATCTCACAATCCACCCTTAGGGCCAACAAGAATCTACAGCTAGTAGATATTGTCATCTCTAGACTTTCCCTCAAGATTTTAAAAAGCGCCTACTAAAGAGAGGTTTCTACATCAATGAATGTTTTGTTCCTCTCTACAACCAATATGAGATTCTGTTTCATTCTCCTCCTATATTGATATGGGACCTAAAAAATAACAATAATAAAAATAATAACAACAATAATAATAATATGCATGGAAAGAGAAAGTGAAAGTAAATGGTTTTGTTGGATGAGGAAGGGGATAGTTTCCAATCCACCATCAAAGGCTGCCTCCATTTTCTTTGTCATCTCAATCCCTTCACTTTTTAGGGCTTTTTCTTCTTCTTCTTCTTCTTCTTCGTTAATTTTGCTCTTCATTTCCTCTTTTCCTTTGAAAATCCTTGCTGGGTTTTCATTTTATTGCAATAAAACCCCTTAGATTCTCTTTATTTCTTCAAAATCCCTTCTGGGTCTTCAGCAATTCTTCATATAAACTTCAAAACTCCCTTAAATCATAGAAAAATCGATATCTGATGGCTGTTCTATGAGTTTCTCTGATGTTTCCTTGCAAAACCCTTCTCTCCAGCTGATTTGAATCACCAACAACACAGTTTGAAGTGAGAATCTTCCCTTTTTGTCGTTCCAATAATGTAGGAAGTAACCCCAGCTGAGTTTCTTGTTTGTTGCTGTCGTTTTTGTAGGCCTAATTCCTAAGACAACGAAATGGTTCGAGGAAAAGTTGAAATGAAACGGATTGAGAATTCGACAAGTCGTCAAGTGACATTCTCAAAGAGACGAAATGGGATATTGAAAAAGGCTTATGAGCTTTCTGTTCTTTGTGATGCTGAAGTTTCTGTCATCATTTTCTCTCAGAGAGGAAGGCTCTATGAGTTCTCCAGCTCCATGTTAGTTCGATTTCTCCTCTGCTTCATAAATTATGCCTTTAATTCTCTGTACTTTACTCATTTTACCTCTTTTCCTGCTGTTTTCAATTGAGTTTTGATATGATTTGAAAGGACAATGGGAAAAAAAGGGGTTTATAGAGCCTAAATCTCACCCATATCTTCCTTTCACAGTCAATATTTACTCCAAATTGTACCTCTTAGATTTCATCTATGATTTTGCAAGATTTCCCTGAATTATTGTATGATTTTATGGGTCGATTGTACCTTTTTTAGGATATAATTCAAGAATTTAATCATAGTTTTATGTTAAGAGAATGAAGAAGAACATTGAATCAAACTTTAAGATCAAACAAATTCCTGTCTCATGATCCTAAGTTTTTTAGTTATAAACATTTGTTAGATATTGAAACATGTCTAGTGTTGAGTTTGAGTGTTCCTACATTCTGAAAAGAACATGAAAAATGGTGTCGTATGGCCTATGTCCTACTGTTGTCGGGACACAGGTGCTAGAGCAGCTGAAACGAACTAAAGCTTGTTCTTTTTGTATGTATGTGAAAGAGAGGGAATATTTTATGTGTGAAATGCAATAATGGCTATTACAAACCACGCACGAGTCCAAATAAACTACAGCTTTGGCTCCAAATTGGCAACCCCACAATAGCTGATGTCCTCCTCTTGTTGTCTATAAAGAACACTTTGTGGGTGTAAAACCAAGGATAAAACTTTGGTCCCATGACTAGGAGAAGAACCCTTGACCGCCTCGAACGAGTCACGATTAGTTAGAGACAACTCATAAGGGGAGACAAATATAGAGGCAATTGAGTCGATTTCTTCGAAGAAAAATTGTAACCGCTCAAATCCACTACTAGCCGATATTGTTCTCTTTGAGTTTTTCATTTCAGGTCCCCCTCAAAATTTTTAAAATGCGTATGCTATGGAGTGGTTTCCACGCTAGTTCTCCTCCTCAATTGAGGTGGGATCTCACAAAATGATAGAGAGGTGGAAAAGACATTAAGAGAGGATTGAGTCACACCCACCCATAGAGGGTTACCCAAACTAGTAACACAATAGAGACATTTATCAAAGTCTTTCATCCCCCACAAGGAGCTTAGTGTGGATCATATTGACTCGATCATTTTATCAACAAAGCTTCTGTAGTTTTTGGCATAACCCCTCCCGGATCATATCGACTACATTATTTAGCCAACAAAGCCTCCATAGGTTTCGGCATAACCCTCGAGGATCATATCGACTCGATCATTTAGCCAACAAAGCCTCCATAGGTTTCGGCATAACCCTCATGGATCATATCAATTCGATCATTTAGCCAACAAAGCCTTCATAGGTTTTGGCCTAACCCCTCGTGGATTATATCGACTTGATCATTTAGCCAACAAAGCCTCTATAGGTTTCGACATAACCCCTCTTGGATCATATCGACTCAATAGCCAACGAAGCCTCCATAGGTTTCGGCATAACTCATTGTGGATCATATCGACTTGATCATTTAGCCAACAAAGCCTCTATGGGTTTCAGCATAACTCCTCGTGGATCATATCGACTCGATCATTTAGCCAACAAAGCCTCTATAGGTTTCGGCATAACCCCTCGTGGATCATATCGACTCGATCATTTAGCCAACAAAGCCTCCATAGGCTTTGGCATAACCCTCGAGGATCATATCGACTCGATCATTTAGCCAACAAAGCCTCCATAGGTTTTGGCATAACCCCTCGTGGATCATATCGACTCGATCATTTAGCCAACAAAGCTTCCATAGGTTTTGGCATAACCCCTCGTGGATCATATCGACTCGATCATTTAGCCAACAAAGCCTCCATAGGTTTGGCATAACCCCTCGTGGATCATATCGACTTGATCATTTAGCCAACAAAGCCTCTATAGGTTTAGACATAACCCCTCTTGGATCATATCTACTCAATAGCCAACGAAGCCTCCATAGGATTCGGCATTACCCCTCGTGGATCATATCGACTTGATCATTTAGCCAACAAAGCCTCTATAGGTTTCGGCATAACCCCTCATTGATCATATCAACTCAATCATTTAACCAACAAAGTCTCCATAGATTTCGGCATAACCCCTTGTGGATCATATCGACTCAATCATTTAGTTAACAAAGCCTCCATACGTTTCGGCATAACCCCTTGTGGATCACATCGACTCAATCATTTAGCCAACAAAGCCTCCACTCACCGGACAAGGTGAGATCCACCACCCTTCTCAATTCCTTTCGTACAAAATCTCTCGTAAGCTTCTCCAACATTATCACGAACACATGTTGGAATCCTAAACGAGAATGAAAAGTAAATAGAGATTCCACTCAACACCCATTAGATCAAAATGAGTCATTTCAAACTTTCTTTGTTTTTGTTACCAACACCATATGCAGCAAACAAAGAGTAAGGCTTATTATGGTTCATTTTTTCATTACAAACATGTACCTTTACATATTTGCACAAGAATTTACACCTTTTCTTACTATTATTTTCATGTTTCAGTATGCAAAAGACAATCGAACGCTACCGCAAGTTTGGGAAAGGTGGAGAAACCAACACTTTTCAATCTGAAGGATATATGCAGGTTTTTTGTTCTTCTCTTCTTTCTCTACTTCAACCAACTATAATTTTTCTAGTAATTTATACATCAAAACTTTAGGTTAAATCAGATAGTAGTGTTTTTCATGGTCTCGTTGTTTTTTTTTTTATAAATATTTGGTTGAGAAATGCTTTTGTTGATGTGATTCAAATTATTTGAAAGTAGTTATAAATTACTAAAGAAAATGTGGATTACACTCCATATAGATACACAATGCAATGTAGTATAGATAAATATTTCTCGCTAAATTAATAAAGTATCGTTCACCTTTGTAGTTTATCTCAAAAATATCTTTAAATTTTTTAAAGTTTCAAAAATATCTTTACTTTTACCGTTAGTACCACATTTAAAAAATATTCATGAATTTTCAAAAATAACATAAATGTTAAGAGATAATCTATGAGGTGTCGAGAAATGGTTTTCGTTCATATATTGACTAAAAGAATTAATATATATTTTTTTAATATAGGTAAAGGATGTTAGTGTTACTTTTATACTTTCATGAATATTTTTTAAACATAGTACTAACGAGGATATAATTTTTTTATCTTTTTAAAAGGTTGAAGGGTATTTATAAAACTTTTTAAAATTTAAAAATATTTTTGAACTAAAATACTAACTTTACCGTTCAAAAATGTATTTTTTAGATTTTTTTTTTAAAGTTTAAAGGTAGTATTGAAATTTTTAAAAATTTAAAGATATTTTCAAGTTAAAGTATAAAATTTAGGAATATTTTTATTAATTTAACGGTTATTAAATTATTCAAATAAACTTATATATATATATATATATATATATATATATAAAGAACCCAATCCTACATTAACACACAACTAATAACAATTGTGATTAGTTTTTTTTTTCGTCTTTTATTTCAAATGAACCTAAACCCTAAACCTTAATCAACCTTAAAATTCCCTAACCTTAATCAACCTTAAAGTTCCCTAACCTTAACCAACCTTAAAATTCACTAGAACTATAAAAAAAAAAAAAAAAAAAAAAAT
>NW_019272054.1:369107-399636 GCF_002738345.1 Cucurbita maxima
AAAAAAAAAAAAAAAAAAAAAAAACCTTGATATTAAAAAAAATCATATAATTGTGACCTGTAATAGCATATGATCATATGACTTCAAGGACTGTGGATAAAAAATTTATAGGGTTTGTACTAAGCATTAATCTTCATGAGTTGTTTTATTGTAAAGTTGTCCGAAAATAATCTTAAAAATAATAATAATAAAACATTCACCTCTTTAGAAAGTGGTTTTCCGACATTATTTATTATTTTTTTTTTCTGAAATTATATTTTTATATTTGAATTTTCAAAAACGTAAATATTTAGAAAATTTCATTCCAACTTTATTTACACTATTTTCCTTTTTCTTTCTTCTCTATCTTTCTTCCCTCTCAACCAGCTCGACTTGAACACCACAACCCAAAACGTTTGAAGAAGAAAAACATTGTGTAATCCAAATTGAAGACTTAATTATCGCATGTTTGTATACGTTCTTCTTGTTCTTTTTAAGCATGTTGACTTTTAGTAACTCGAAAAGTCAAAATGATCCAAGTTTAAACTTTGAGAGTGTATGAATTTCTTTTTTCATTTAACTTTTTGAGAAGAAATCTTAGAAGTAATAATTTATCGAGTTAGAAAAACTTTGAACCATTGAATAGTGTGTTATAGGTTTATAAGATATATATGATTGTTTAGTTAGATCATAAATCTATAAACCTTCATGATCTACCTTCGGGTTGGAGTGAAGAAAGAGGTTTGTAGGTTGACTAACCACGTGTCCACAGGTTTTTTTAAGAGCTTTTGAATATTATTTAAAGTAGAGAGCTTTGTTCATAAAAATTGTTCTCTCATAGATTTTCAAGAATTTGGCCTCATCCGTACATCAATTTCTATGCAGCAAATGAAGCAAGAAGCTGAAATGACGGCAAAGAAAATTGAGGAACTTGAGAAGTCACAAAAGTATGCAATCTTAAACTTCCCATATGGTTTAATAATACCCTATCTACTACATGTTTTTTTAATAAATTTCGTAGGGAGTGTTATATTTACATATTTTTTAAGGTTAATTCATTTCGTTAGAAGAGTCGTATCTACGATTTTTTAAGATTAATTCATTTTTGTAGAAAGTGTCATATCTACATGTTTTAATGTTTTAAGGTTAATTCATTTCTTAGCAAGTGTCATGTCTATGTGTTTTTTTTAAGGTTAATTCATTTTTTAGGAAGTGTCATATTTACATGTTTTTTAAGGTTAATTCATCTCTTAGTAGGTGTCATATCTACATGTTTTTTTAAGGTTAATTCATCTCTTAGTAGGTGTCATATCTACATGTTTTTTTTAAGGTTAATTCATTTATTAGGAAGCGTCATATCTACATGTTTTTTAAGGTTAATTCATTTCTTAGCAAGTGTCATATCTATGTGTTTTTTTAAGGTTAATTCATTTTTTAGGAAGTGTCATATCTACATGTTTTTTAAGGTTAATTCATCTCTGAGTAGGTGTCATATCTACATGTTTTTTTTAAGGTTAATTCATCTCTCTCAGTAGGTGTCATATCTACATGTTTTTTTTAAGGTTAATTCATTTATTAGGAAGCGTCATATCTGCATGTTTTTTAAGGTTAATTCATTTCTTAGCAAGTGTAATATCTATGTGTTTTTTTAAGGTTAATTCATTTTTTAGGAAGTGTCATATCTACATGTTTTTTAACGTTAATTCATTTGTTAGGAAGCTTTTGGGACGAGGCTTGGATTCTTGTTCCTTTGAGGAAGTTCGTGAGATCGAAAAACAGTTGATACTAAGCTTAACCCGCATTAGAGAAAGAAAGGTACTTAAAATTTAAAAGTTCTTCCCATAAGTAAGACCCTTTTTTTGAATTCTAGCTGGCCTCTCTTTCCTCCAACTAACTAAATTAAAACATGAAGTTAAAAACATGTCGAAAATTGTTCTTTTGTTACAGGCTTTGCTGTTCAAGGAGCAGAAAGAGAAGCTGATTGAAAAGGTAATTTCAATATAATTTTAAAAAAATCTAATCAAGGAATTGCTAAAACTAACTAAAATGTAGTTGAACTCAACTATAAAACCTATCAAACAAAGGTTACAACTAAAATAGAGCCTTTCAGAAGAAAAGAGAACCATATCGAGACTACGTTCGAATGAGAGCTATTCAGAGGATTTAATGCCTTGAAAAGACTTAAAATAATTGAAAATTACTATATATACGAACCAAATGCACTTTCCTTTTTGGTGGCTCAATTATAAGAACTCCATAGTTAAGCATGTTTTGCTTGGAGAAATTCTAGGTTGGATGACCTCTTGGAAATTATTCGAGCATGCATGTAAGTGAGGATAAGGTGGAAGTTGGTGGGCTTGTGACACCCAAGTAAAAGAGGGGTATATGAATGAACTAAGAACACATCCAAATGAGAGTGATCCCGAGGATAGGATGTCCATAGTTATACCACCAACAAGGTGCACCTTTGTTTTTTGGTGGCTTAATCATAGGAAATCAATAGTTAAACGTGTTTTGCTTGGAGCAATTCTTGGTTGGTGACCTCTTGGGAATAGTCCTCACTCTTAGAACAAAGGAGCAAGTAATGTGACCATATTGCACTAGAATGTACCTCTCCTTTACCTAGACGTCACATGCCCACCAACTCTCGCCTTGGTTTGTTTTCGAACCACATCCTACAAGGAGATGTTCTGCTCTGTTACTATCTATAATACTCCACGCCCAGGATTCAGACCAAGATTTCGAATTTGGATTCAACACATGTTGGCGTCAACATTTTCGTGCATCCCTTGAACATGGCCACGACCTACTGTCTCGATTTCTAAAAGTGAAAACTATCCCCATAGACTAACATGTTTTGTCCAATGTTTGCTATGAAATTTTTTAAGAGATCATCCAATATAGGATTATTTCAAGCCAAACATGTTAACTTTGGAGTTCCTAGTTGGTATAGGCAATAACTAGAAATTCTTTTAAACCTTTCTTAACAATCCTATCCTTAGAATCACTATCCTTCTTCACATACCCTTTAACTCGGACATCACATCTTTACTTATTTATTAAGAAAACTAGTTTTGTTTAGATCTAAAGGGGGATTGTGAGGGGAAGCACATAAGGGAAAGCCCATAGAGGAAATATCTTATAGTGGTGGGCTTGAGCTATTACAAATGGTATCAGAGCCAGACACCGGGTGGGCGATGTGCCAGCACGGTGGTTGAACCCCAAAGGAGGGTGCACATCAGGCGGTGTGCCAACGAGAACACTGGGCCATAAGGGGGGGATTGTGAGATCCTACATCGGTTGGAGAGGGCAAAAAAGCACGCTAGCAAAGAGGCTGGCTCCAATGGGAGGTGGACTGTGAGATCCTACCTCAGTTGGAGAGGACAACACAACGATCTTTATAAGAGTGTGTTAAAACCTTGAGGGGAAGACCGAAGGGAAAGCACAATGAGGACAATACACTCATTAAGTAATTATTAGGCATGATGAACACGAGTATCTCCTGACAACAAAGGTCGTACAAAAGGGAAGAAACAAACACTTTTAAATAGTGAATCTACAAAGTTGATGAGAAAAACTCTACATAAATAGTCCTTATATAGACCTTTTGGAACATCCTCCATGATCATGCAGGTACCAATATTAAATAATGAATCTACCTAATACATGTACCATCATTACGGTGATACACGCATAATCTAATACATGTATCTAACTCTCGTGACTCTTCAAATATTAACCAAATACATGGTTCTCTTATGTACATGTATCCCACAAATTCATATATCGACAAGTGCATGAAACAAGTTTAATATATGCATTTATAAGTCGATATCTATTAATACTTTGCTTATACATTATTTTAGCTATTTTTTTGATTGAATCTCAGGGGAAACTCCTTATAGAAGAAAACAAAAAGTTATCTGCTAAGGTAAGGCCTTATTTTTGTATTGTTCTTTGAAAATATTGCAATATAGATTGTTTTGTTCTTTTTGTTCATAAATTTATTTGGGAGTTTATTACAAATTAGTGTGGTACTAAGCCATGGGAACAAGAAGGTATTGAAGCAGAGGGAGGCATAATGAGTTTATGCAGCCAAAGTAGACAGGGTTCTGACATACAGACTGAATTGTTCATTGGATTGTCTTGCTCATAATGGAGGACAGGTATAGCTATGTTCAAATTTGCAAACATTGTAAGCCTCTTGCTTTTAACTCTTTAAGTTTTATGTAAATCTTTTATCCAACCCAATGAAATAAGATATAGAAATATGATCTAGAATGTGATATAATATCTATTGTATACCGGTAAGATTAAGCTGTGAAATGGGTTATTAGTTCTTGTATCTTTACAAATAAATCACGCCAATTTGAACCTAATTCAACTAATTTAAGTATACATTCTCGATCGAGATGTTAGAAATTCAGTTAGTTTAGCTTACTAGGTTTCCATAATGTACTATGAAGTTAGCTTGAATTTTTTTTTTTGTAATGTCATCGACGAGTAAAGTGTTTTAGTTGACATTTGAAGGATAGAAGTGCTTTGAACAACACTTTTTGAGATTTTGTATAGCTTTTTAGCTATGTAGTCAAGTGACCCTGAAAATTTTGAAGCATTTAAAGGCACTTGAACCGGTTTGGATTGACTCGTACATCAGACTTCAAACTCATATGTTCATATTGGTTGGAGAAGAGAACAAAACATTCTTTATTAGAGTGTGAAAACCTCTCCCTAGCAAACGTGTTTTAAAAACTTTGAAAAGAAGTTCGAAAAGAAAAGCCCAAAGAGAATAATATATGTTAGTGGTGAGTTTTGGCTATTACAAATGATATAAGAGCCAAATACTAGGCAATGTGTCAGCTGAGCCTCAAAAGGGATGAACACGAGGCAGTATGGCAACAAAGACGCTGGGGCTTGAAGGGGGTGGATCGTGGAACTTCAAACTCATGTTTACATTAGTTGAGAAGAGAACAATATATTCTTTATTAGGGTGTGAAAACCTCTCTAGCAAACGTGTTTTAAAAACTTTGAAAAGAAGTTAAAAAAAAAAAAAGCCCAAAGAGGATAATATCTGTTAGTGGTAAGTTTTGACTATTATAAATGATATAAGAGCCAAATACTAGGCAATGTGCCAGCAAGAAAGCTGAGCCTCAAAAGGGGTGAAGACGAGGCAGTGTGCCAAAACAAGAACGCTAGACCCTAAAAGAGGTAGATTGGAGACTGCCACATCGATTAGAGAAGGGAATGAGTGCCAACAATGGGCCCTAAATGGGATGGATTGGAAAATCGCGCGTCGATTGGAGAAGGGAACGAGTGCCAGCAAAGACACTAGATCCCGAACGAGTCCCACGTCGATTGTGTGGCAGTAAAACTGAAATGTATCAATTGTGAATTGAGAGAGTGTTCTAATAACAACAATTAGTGTTGATGAATATACATTTTATAACACTTACAACAACCCAAACAATGAACAACAACCAATGCTCTTCAGATCACTGTTAAAGAAACAAGAATGAATAAAGCATTTATTAGAAGACAAGGTGTGCTGTGGGCAACACTATAAAATCAGCTCAAATCTCACTCACCTAACCACTAAGGAAACTCAAATTACATTTAGCCTAATTGAAACAAACCAAACACACCTAAAAACACTTGTTATCATACAGTGCTGGCATTGGACAACATTTCTAGGACAGCTTCTTTCGTCGGTAGAGCAGGAATCGCTCCTCTCTCCATCACCGTTATGGCGCCACAGGCATTCGCAAAGCGTAGAGCGTCTCGTAGCCGTTGCTCGTCCTGCCAGAACAAAACTTAGATGTTAATAAGAACCAGTATAGACATTCTTCTGTTTCATTATGCAAGAACAAATGGAACCTGAAAAAGAGTCGAGTCAGATGCTAAGCAAAACAATATCCCGCTCACAAACGCATCGCCAGCTCCGGTCGTGTCAATGGGGTTGGCTTTAACACCTGCTACCCTGCCTCGGAATTTCTGTATATACGAAATGATTAAATTTACCATAACCTATCAGCTAAGACTTAGGGTAGACAACACGAGAATCGATGAATTCATAAAATGCTTACTTGAGTGTAATATCTACAGCCTTGCGACCCTTCGGTTACGATTAAAAGCTTGAAATTCAGACGAAAAAGCTTTTCCAACACCACGTTATCATCATAAGGATCATCTCCACCAGTCAAGAAAGTAATTTCATCTTCACTTATCTGCATAAATTTACACGAGAATGAAACAAACGCTACATAGTTTTCACATTTCTATCGACGCATACCTCAAAACGCTTCATAATCAGACATTATACCTTAACAACGTCAGCTTGATCCCAGATGCTCATTATGCCATCCCGAGCAGCTTCCGGTGAAGGCCACAACGCCAATCTCAAGTTGGGATCATAAGAGAGAATACAACCCGATTTTTTTGCAAGTTTCAGTGCAGCTAGATGTGCTGACTTGCTCGGTTCATCAATCAAACTAATTGATCCATAATGAAAGATTTGTGCCTGAAACAAATCGAATTCAGAATCACAGAAAGCATCAGCAAAAGAGCATAGTAAACGAGTTTTATCTCTTGATAAGAACACGAGACTTGCCTGCTCAATAACTTTAACCTCGAGTTCTCGTTCAGTGAGAAGCATATCAGCGCTAGGATGGCGAAAGAACAAGAATTCCCTTTCGCCATCTGCTCGAAGTGTAACAAACGCTAGAGCTGTCCTCGCGTTCGGATCAAACCGAACTCCAGAACAGTCCACATTGTTTTGTTTCAAAATGTCTACCAACATATATCCAAACTCATCATCACCTACCTATAACACAAGGAAGAAAGTTCACATTTCTTCCTCCCAAATTAAAGTTCTATACAAAACCGATACTAATCGAAGGAAAACGATCTCTTAACTATTGAAGACATTCAACGATTCAAAAGTTCGATTGAATGCGAAGAAACGAACCTTGCCAATGAAAGCTGAGGAGCCACCAAGCCTAGAAATGCCAACAGCCACATTAGCAGGAGCGCCGCCAGGGGCCTTCTTGAAAGCAGGAGCTTCAGCAAGTGAAACTCCACCCACTGTTGGCACAAAATCTATCAAAACTTCCCCAAAACAAACCACAGGGGAAGTTTTAACCTGCAAATTTCCTTTAAATCCTGTGGGAAGATCCTTAATATCACCTGTAAAACGCCAATCCAATCTCCTTCAGATCAACAGTCAAAGAACTTAATCATTCACTCATTCATTAATTTGTTCAACATATCATAAAACAGACCATAATCCAGAAAGACACAAAACATTGAATCTGGGAACAGATGGATTGAAAATTAACAAGAAAAAGATTATTAAACAATCAGAATCATGGAATGATGAACAACAAAGTCAGCCAAGCTAAAAAAGAAACAAAGAAAGCCCAGTAAGAATCAGAACACCAAAATGTCGAGAAAACCAACGAGGAGACAAACAAAACAAGGAACAAATCACAAAAGAACCCTCACAAAGATTCAAAGATCGATTCCAAAACGAAAACGAGAAACGATGCAGACCCAAATCAAGTCAAGAACAGGGGACAATGAGAGATCAAAGAACAGGGGAAAAACCGAAAAGTGTTAATCGAGAAATGAGGTATTGAAGTAGAAAAACGGAGAAAAATGAGAAGGGTTTAACTCGAAAACGTACCAGGAGTGAGAGAATCGGCCATTGAGGGGTATTGAGAGCTGGATGGAGAGAAATTGAAAGGAACAGAACAACAAGAATTGCAGCAAGAAAGTGGATAGAGTCGCGGAGAGACAGAGGGATTGGTTTGGTGGGATGTGGGTGTGGAATCGGAGGCGGAGGAGTGGGAGAAGAACGAGGGAAATGGTTAAGAAGGGGTGAAATGTTGACAGAAGTAGAAGAACCATTGAGCACCCACAGACAAAAATTGGCCCCCGGGATTGTTCTTCATTTACTTTCTTCTGTTTTCTTTTTAAATTTAATAGCTACACGGGCTTTCTATGCCGATTCCTGCTTTCTGCTTTCTTTTCCTACTGTATTTGGATTTGGATGAGATCGGCCGCTTCGGTCATTCCTAGGTTCAATTAACCTGCCTCATATCTCCTTATAAAGTCTATGCCTCTAA
Organism: Cucurbita maxima; assembly: GCF_002738345.1. Classification (NCBI taxonomy): domain Eukaryota; kingdom Viridiplantae; phylum Streptophyta; class Magnoliopsida; order Cucurbitales; family Cucurbitaceae; genus Cucurbita; species Cucurbita maxima. Next base: position 377,210 of record NW_019272054.1, read on the forward strand.
TTACTTTCTCTCAAAGTTTTTTAAAGCTATTAAGAAAAAGATTTTCACACGTTTATTAACAAGGTCGGTTAAAGATAGATTTACACATCCTAGTAAAAAAACATTTAGTTTTCCTTCCAACCGTGTAATCTCACAATCCACCACGTTCGGAGTGGCACTCAAGGGATCTCACAACTCATATAACGCCCCAGGCCCACCACTAGCAGATATTGTCCTCTTTGGACTTTCCCTTTCGGGCTTCCTCTCAAAGATTTAAAAAGAGTCGGCTAGGGGAAGGTTTCCACACGTTGGTTTGTTCTCCTCCCAAACCAATGTGGGACATCACAATCCACCCCCTTCGGGACCCAGCATCCTCGTTGGCACTCTTTCCTTCCTTCAATCGATGTGGGACCGCCCCCAAATCTACCTCTCTTTGGGGCCAGCGTTCTTACTGGCACACCGCCTAGTATCTACCCCCTTTGAGGAACAACGAGGAGGCTGACACATCGTTCAATGTTTGACTTTAATACCATTAAAGCTAGTGTTATCACAGGCACTCGAGGATTTCACAATCCACCTCCTTCGGAGCCCAGTGTCACAATCGTACTTTTGATGGTAGCGGACTTGCGATTGTGCGACACTCACTTTCCAACGACAAGTGAGCTAAGCCAATTTGTTCTTGCATCGCCTACGGCCAAGCGATGTATGCTCAAGCCTCTGACCTCGATTTTAAGAGAAGGTTTTAGAAAACGAGGGAAGAGAGAGATTTTTGAAAGAGATGTTATATAAGCAAACAAGAGAGAAATAACAACTGCTGCTCACAGTATATAATGTTGGGTAGAAAGAAGTTGACAACTAGTTGTATGTCCTATAGTACATTATGAGGCATTTCATATCTGACAAGCCTAGACATGATATTTCTAAAACGTCATGCTCCCTATAAATACAAGAGTAAAACACTAAAATTAAAAAGGATAGAGATAATATATAAGGTTATATACCACTTTCGTCCATATATTAAATATAATAATTTTTTAAAAAACAACACTTTATACATTAATTAAATGCATTAATATAAATAAAATTCTTGATTTAGACAAATATGAATGGCCGATATATATCTTAAGTAGTAGACTTACATTAAACATAATAAATTAAAATTCATTAAATAAGACAATAAAGTTAGATAATTATTGCAATTTTTATTTTAAACTAATTAATTTTTTATTATTTAATTTAGTGAATTTTAAAACATTTATGCATTTTCTTTTAGCTAAGATAGGTAGATTAAAAAAAAAAAAAAAGTGAAAATAATAATCTTTATTAAAAATTGTATTTTTTTTAGAGTTCGTGAGTGAAAATCTGTCTGCTCTAATATTTCGAATCTAAATTTGAAATCTATATTCGATATTTAATGGTATTAACATTCTTATGTATTTCAAGTGACCCGACACGTTACCTACCTGTTTTGAGATGTTTATAAGAGTGAAAACTATCTCATAAACTAATAGGAATTATTTCAACATGTTTTTTTATTATTTTTTTAAAAAATATTCCATATTTAAATTAGAAGTTTTTATATATATTTATTTAATAATGAGTGGGTATAAATTTAAGATAAAAATAGAAAATAAATGGACCCGGCAATTGCATGTGTGGCGGGCACGGATCTGTGTTCAAGTTCCCAAGTCCCGAACTGTATTCTTTTGCGCTTCACGGACCCAGCTGGGTGAGATCCAAAGATCTTCTCTGAACGGCTCTTCTTCTCCCTAACTGGATTGATCGATCGCTTCGCATTTTCTTCATCATCGTCGTCAATGGCTTCTATGGCTTCTTCCTCTCTGCGGCTCCACAATCTTCTCTCTTCCCCGCTCAGACAGCGATCATCATCATTACCACTTTCTCCCAATGGAGCTTCCTTTCGAGAAATTCCTTCTTCTACAGCTTTCATTTCGTCTCCACTTCTGCTCTCTTCTCCTCAACTGCCTCCTCGAATTGCTTCTCACTCAGTCGTCGTTAAGGCCTCTTCGCCTTCTTCTTCTTCCTCTTCTCCTGCAACTGTTGCAGAGTCTCAAGGAATCAAGGTAACTATGCCGTCGCGGCATCACTCACTCTCTTGTTCCTTCGTTTTTTTTCCTTTTTCCTTTTTCCTTTTTTTTGTTTGTTGAACTCTGTTTTCAGACTGATACATTGTGTGCTGCTGTGCATTGAGAAGATTTTATGTTTTTGTTGATTACATTATGTGTAAATTGTTTTTTCAGATTGATTTGATTCCGACTCAGCCGATTGAAGGCCAGAAAACTGGAACTAGTGGTCTCCGGAAGAAGGTGTGTTCTTTTCTTTTTTCTTTTTCTATCTCTTTTCGTTTTAGATTGTTCGAGATATTCATGCTTGAATTTTCAGTAATTAGTGGTTTTTTATTTTTATTTTTTGTAAAAGAAGAAGCCGAAGGAGGAATAATAAAATTCTATATAATATACATGTGTACGAGCATCGGAAGTTTCTTATATTAAGCTAGTTCGCTAATGGATTGATAACGTGGATAAACTTGTGCCATCTGGTGTGGTTGTTGAATGGCGGGAAAACTGCCAGCATCCGGTTAAATGAACCATTGCTGTTTTTGTTTTTAAAATTTAGTCTGCTTGTTAAATTTATCCTTTCCCTTGATCATTTTTATGTGGATTTTGGTGGCGTTGATGCCATCACAACTCACTTTGTAATTTACATGGCTTTTCAGGTGAAAATATTTAAGCAGGAAAATTACCTTGCAAATTGGATCCAGGTTTGAATGTTTGCTTTCTGTTGGAAATGTTAATCTATGAAATCTCAGCATGAGTTTGAAGTTTGTGTTACATGAGCATTTTGCATCTGCAGGCACTATTCAATTCCTTGCCACCAGAGGATTACAAAAATGGGCTGTTGGTTTTAGGAGGTGATGGTCGTTATTTTAATAAAGAAGCTGCACAGGTCTCTTCTTGAGCTCTTGGTTTTTGCTTAATTCAGTAGTCTAGTTTCCTTAGAACTTTTCAGCGAACTTTTGCAGATATTTTGCAGATTATCATGAAAATTGCTGCAGGAAATGGTGTTGGGAAAATATTGGTCGGACAGTAAGTAGATCTATCCTCGACTAATTTCCGTATACTTCGGCCTTTCTTTTGTATTTTGAAGTTCTGTATTGAAAAGTTTGTCCAGGATTTCTCTTTTAGACATGCATGTACGAACTACCAAGTATCATTTGATGATATAGTTCACAGTTAACTTGAATGAGTACGGTTTTTGATTCTTGAATCTTAGCACAAATCATGGATGCTTATTTTATATTTTATCTTTTAAAATGAAAATATTTCATTAATCATGGAAGGATAATCAAGAGCTAAGGGAAGGAATCCTCCTTAACCAAAACCAAGGAGCTGTCTAGCTATTTGTTTTATAATTCTTAACCTTCACAATCTAAAACTGTGAGTGTAGTTTGTGAAGGTTAAGAATTACAAAAATTCCTCCAATCAGTAGTAATCGAGGGGAGCTCAGGTTGATGCTCAAAGTTAAAAAAAAAAAAAAAAAAAAAAAANGTTTAAATTCTCGGCAAATCAGCTCAAGAAGGAAAGGTCGTCAGCTAGAAAATTGTTTACTGCTTACTAGAGACACCCAATGCAAAAGAAGCTGATCTTGGATGGGAGATCCAAGAAAGGTATTAAAACATTGAATCTATAAGTGTGTGTAAACTTCCCATAATAGAGCAATGTGCCATTGGTCTACGAGAGAAATAGATCTAAATGGTTCTATCCAACTATATGGAGCAAATGAATACCAGACTCAAGTTCCCAACAGAAAATAGGCAATTAAATGGATAGAATCCCCCAAGACAAAACCCATGGAAGACGAAAAAGAAGGCGCGATGTTTTCAAAGATAGAGTAAAAGGTGTAGCAGGATATATTAATATTGTACTGACAGTCTAAGAATTAGTTGTACCTCAGCCCATGACGGATCTAAGTCAGTAGCTCCTGCAATGTAGAATTCAGAAATAGATATTTCAACTTCAAGGGCATGAAGATTTGATGTTATTTTAATAATAGAATTAAATGAAACACTCAAATATAGGCCATCGTATAAAATTAAAAAAAAAAAAAAAAAAAAAAATGCAAGTCTAGTATAGTCCAAAAAGAGGAAACAAAACAGTACTCTCTCCAAGAGCTGAAACATTTGGAAATCTTTTCTATTTCTCTTCAATCAAATATCTTAAAGAATGCACCTCCACTTGTTAAGCCAAACAGATTTGGATTTAAGCAATATGACAACGGTTAAGGAAGGCTGACATGGCAGTATGTGATCAAAGACATCAAGTAGATTCTACCATAAATTGGCAGAGAAAGTGCATTTGTGGAAAATGTGAACTTATATGTCTCTTCTTGCCTTGCATAAGCAGCATCCTTTGGGACAGATTTGAAGGCTTATGGCTTCAAGTCCTTTGACCTACACCATCTGTTGGATGTTTGAATCTCCCAACACCTTCTTTTGGATGCTCACATCTGCATATGGCTTCATAAAGACCAGAAGACCAAAATCAAGAATGAAAGTCTGCTACTGCTATTAACAATGAGAAGGGTCCTACAAACAACGAAAAAAGAACTACAAGAGAAACTCCATGAAGGGTTAGGGATCCAGTGGCGAACAATCCTTCTCCAAGGACTAAACTCAAACTCCCTAATCAAGGAAAGGAGAGTGAGACATCCATCATTTCCCTATTGGACAAACTGATGACTGAAACTGAAAGAAAAAAAGGAGAGCTCTTGGAAGGAACCAAAACATCAGCCACTACGATTTTCGTTGAGGACAAATGGGATAAATGAGAAAACGTAATGCAAAGGAGCTATCCCTCACGCATTGTTTCTCCCAGAAATATGTTTCCTTCCTAATGAAGGAAACTCTATTTATGTGGGCCTATCAAAGAGAGTTACAAGAAGGCTTCTCCAATTTGATCTGAGATCATTGAGACTGTAATTTGTTAAGGTGAAATAAAATTTACGCCAAGAAATAGCCAATGTAAGAACAAGAGCCAATGGTCGATTACTTCAGTAACCTGTGATTCTCTAGGATTATGATTGGTAAATCTGAAATTCAGAATACTATTCTTTTTATCTAATAGCCGTAGCCAGATGGATGGATTTATGGTAATGACACAATTATTTGGGCATTTCAAAAGTTAATTTCTGCTGAGAAGCAATTTTAAGGAGAAGTGTGTAAACTATAGTGAAATTTATATTATGCAGGGAAGGTATTTTGTCCACACCAGCTGTCTCTGCTGTAATACGAAAGAGGAAGGCAAGTTTGCTCTACAGATTTATTATATGATCAAGCATTTTGGTGCGAGATTTAATAACTTTGCCTTCGGCGTAATTTTGTGTCCTACAGGCCAACGGAGGATTTATAATGAGTGCAAGTCACAATCCAGGTGGTCCTGAATATGACTGGGGTATTAAGGTGAATTTTTTATTCATTTTGTACTCTCCTTTATATTTAATTAAATAGAATTGTTGGTCAAAATGTTAAATGAAGCGTGATTTTTTCGTTGCAAAATATTAGTTGAGCATTTTGACCTTATCTTATCCATGACAACTACAAAAGTTAGTTGTAAGTTTATCTGACTTGAATGTATTGGCTTTTCAGTTTAATTATAGCAGTGGGCAGCCTGCACCTGAATCAATTACAGACAAAATATATGGAAATACTCTTTCTGTAAGTACACGTTTCTATCTTTGTGATCGGTTCCTTTACTTACTTTTTTTTGTTAAGTTTCTTGTCTACTTTCTAATTGGTCAACACTGCGTTATATCACATTCAATGTTTTGTACATTTTTTATTCTTTTCATGTTTGCATTGAATTTCCCCTTGAGCCGTCTGGGTCCTCTTGCAAGTCTCTATTTATTTGTTTTGTCCCCTCTTAGGCGTTGCTCCCATCTTATATATTCTTCAGTTCCTGGTGGAAACTAAAAATCCCAAAGAAAATTCGCTTCTTTTCTTGGTTGGTTGCTTTTGGAAAGATGGGTTGTCCTTTTTCCACTAGAGTTTGGAGGTGTTTCTGGCAGAGATTTTTTTAGCCTTTTCTTTTTACTAAGGTTGGATTTTTGTTGGATGTTGGTGGAGGCCATGTTGATTCCCCATTTCAGAGGGAGGGATCGTGTTCTCTGATTTGTGGTTTGTATGGCTGAAAAGGAACAAAAGTGTGTTTCTAGGGAAATATAGTCTATAGCTTGTATTGAGGATTGTTGGAGTCCCACATTGGCTAATTAAGTGGAGGATGATGGGTATATAAGTAAAAAACATTATCTCTATGAAGTTTTTTGGGAACTAAAACCAAAGCCACGAGAGTTTATGCTTGAAGTGGACAATATCATTCCATTGTGGAGGTTTGTTGTTCCAAATATGAACATTTCATGTTAGCCCATTGCTCTTTCTCTTTGGTTTCATCTATCTCTGCTTTAGCATCAGTAACATCTTCAATTGGTGACTCCCCTTGCTATCTTATGAATTTGTATTTGTACAAATCTTTTGCAGATCTCTGAAATAAAATTCGCTGATATTCCTGATGTTGACCTCTCTCGCATTGGAGAAATCAAGTATGGGAACTTCAGTGTTGAAGTTGTAGATCCTGTTTCTGACTATTTGGAGCTGCTGGAGGTGATGAAAACCTCGAACACACCACAAAAATGAAAATAAAAAAGGAAATATAAAAATTTTGAAAATTGAATATGATTATTCCCGAGGACTGACAGAAAGCTATGGATCTGCTGCAGAATGTATTTGATTTTCCACTCATAAAAAGTCTGCTTTCACGTTCAGATTTCAGGTAAGAGTTTTGTTTGATGCCTTGTGTTTCAGTGGTGAATTCCCATTCCAGATGTCCTTTGAAAAAGTTTGAAGCCAAACAACTTCCAACTTAAGCTATGTGTGAAAATATGGAATTGCATACAGGTTTGGAAGTTTAACAGCTAGTAATCGAGAATCCAGCCACACCCTCCAGAAAAAAATTTCCTCGCCATCTTCCCAATTTGATTAGGAAATGATAAGAAACTAGTCCCATAACTTGAAGATATTCCACCAAGTTCTTTTGTCTTTCTCGCAATTTAGCTACTCCTTCTTTTTCCCATATGTATAGGTTATCAATTTATGCTTCACTTGTCAGATTCTTTCAAGTATGTGAACCCACATTTCTATCAGAGAAGTCATTTTGTTATTTCAAATGACACTATCCTCTAATTTAGAAGGTGATTTAGATTTCCATTTGAGGAGCCAACCCACTGTTCTGAGAGAGTTGACCGATCTAAGATAATCAAAATAGGTAAAAGAGACATAAAACTACGACTCTTAGAAAGGTCTGTATCTCTCCCGAAGGCCATGCATGTTTTTCCCAACTTTCTCTATTAATTCATCTCTTATATAAAACATTCTCTAAGGATCAGACCCACTACCCTTCCATACAAGATGTTACCTTTGCTGCCGAAGAACTAACTATTCTTCCGTGTGCCCACTCCTGCCTTTGTGCTTCCCCTTTCTAGTGTACAAGTAGTTATCACGGCCTATCAATCCTATCAATTCTATTAATACCCCCTCTACAAATAGAATTGATATCAAAGGGATCTTTTGTAGTTTGTCTTTCCCAATGAATGAGTGCATCAAAATCCTCGTGAAATGTTTCCCTGGCTAGTTTCACACCCAAAACTGCTAAGGGATTAATATTTATCAAGCACATCCCCCCAGTGTTATGGTAATAAAGGACATGGTATATGATTTGATTCCTTGCAAACTTCAATTGAGAAACATGTAAACAAGATGGATAGTGCTGGATGGGGGCAGGTCAATTTGATATGCAACCTTACCAATCTTCTTTATTACTAGATAATGGTCACTATAGAAGTGATACACTTTTTCATTCTTCTTATCACAATGATGTGTGTCAGCCTGGTGTCACGGTCATGTTCGTCCAGGGCGTGTTGCCCATGGCCGCATGCCCATGGCAAGCCAAACCCTTGTCATGTCTTTTCATTCTAGTGTTTTTACTTTTGTAGTTCTAGGGCGTATGACGCCTCAAAAATATCATGTCTAGGCCTGCCAGACATGAAATGTCTCAGAATGTACTATAGGGGGATATGATGTCAACTTCTCCCTACCCAAGGTTATATATGCTAAGCCGTTGTTATCTCTCTCTTGCTTGCATATATAACGTCTCTTTCAAAAATCTCTCTTTCTAAAATCTCTCTTTCTAAAATCTCTCTCTACCCTCGTTTTCTAAAACCTTCTTTTAAAACCGAGGCTAGAGGCTCGATCATACGTCGCTTGGCCGTAGGCGACGCAAGAACAAATTGGCTTAGCTCACTTGTCGTTGGAAAGTGAGTGCTGCACAATCGCTAGTCCGCTGCCTTCAAAAGTGCAATTGTGTCACCTGGCTCGTCATAACTTACTATGCTCTCATTAATTGGAAATTCAAATCATCAATAGCCTTCTAATGTTCCTGCAAGATGGTGTCCACGATTGCAATGACAGAAGGTGTTGAGCCCTACCTTATTAGGGAGGTAGAGGCCAGCCATAACGGGAGTTAAAAAGTAGTTTTCTTACTCTAATATCATGTTTATTTGATAAGAGCTCTAATACCATGTTAAATATCACTAAACTCAAAAGCTTAAACTCATAAGTTAGATATATAGTCAGTAGCATTAGAGTTTATTACTCATTTGGAAGAGGGAGAAAGGAGACAATGAGGCATTTTACATGACACCTCACTCAACAATGTCAGTAAATGGGGTAGAAGATGATTATGGTTGCAATGAATTTCGTATCATTGAAACTTAGCAAAATATAATGCTCTTTGACTGATTAGCCTCAGAATCCTGGTACTGGCTGGAACTCTCCTTGTGGCAGCCATGACATCTATCTTTTTTTTTTCTTCTTCTTTACTCTCTCCTTTCAACTCATCTCAACCCAACCCTTTATGGTGGAGTATGCTTTAGGTGTTGGATGCATGCAGTGCCAATGCAAACAATGGCTCATCTTCTCTTAGTTACATACTGGGAAAATGCACCAGGGTTCATAAAAATGGTGGGCAGTAGCCATACAGAAATTGGGTTTCATATATTAGAGAAGAAATTGTTTCTTGTTGCACCAAAAATGTTTCAGCAACTCTTCGGTTAGGAATTTTAGGTTCAACACAAGCAATGCAAATTAGAAAAAGAAAAGACACAAAAACATACACGTACTTCGCCTTACAACTGCTAGTGTTTGCTTAATTAGGATGTCAAATCATTTTTCTTATTCATAGTATTGGCCTTATCAACTTTAGTTGTTGGATGATAGCCTTACGTTTGCCACTTTAAGGATGCCGATTTTCTGTTTTTATTTTTTATTCTATTGTTTTTGTATCTGCATGTGTATGCTATGATTTCTCATTTTTATGCATGGCATCAAATACAAACCTAACTAAGTTAAAATAACATAATAAATACCCTTACATTTGCCTCTTTAAGGATGCCAATTTTCTGTTTTTATTTTCTATTCTATTGTTTTTGTATCTGGATGTGCATGCTTTGATGTCTCATTTTTATGCATTATTTTTCTTTTTGAATGTATTATTGACGTATTTGTTATTTTAACTTTGTTAGGTTTGTATTTGATGCCATGCATGCAGTAACTGGTGCTTATGCAAAACCAATTTTTGTGGACAAGTTAGGAGCGAGTCTGGTATGATGCTATGTACAAACATCTTTATTTTAGACATATGGAAATTCTAATATATTTGAGGCTCTAGTAATAAGACACCATTGATAACAATTTCAATTTCAATTTATGTTTTTGGTTTTTGGCTTTTCATTTTCTGAAAAATATTTGATAATCCATTTAATTTTTAAGTAATGACAAAGGGTTTTACAATCATAGGTCCCAAAAATATTTTCTTAGAAACAAGATTCTGTTTTGTAAAATATCGCTAACTTTGTTACTCCATGTACTTCTCTCAGATAGCCACATTACTCTTGACAGATTTTCTAACTTGTTCTCTCTCTAACAATCTTTTTAGCTTATTCATATTTCTTCCCTCTTAACTCTTGTTTTCCCTTTTCTAATGTGTCTTTCTCTTTTAACTCTTTATAGCTCTCTAAAGGTTCCTTTCTCTCTAATATTTTATAAACTTTAATATAATGATAAAATTTGGAAACTACAGTAATAAATATAAAAGATAATATATTATTTTTATCATTAAATAATAGGAATTATAATTTGATAATTATTGTAGAGTTGATTATAGAATAATTAGTAAACAAATTAGGGTTTACATATTTTAGAAAATCAGAAAATATAAAACGTTAATTAAACACGATTTGATTTTTAATTTTAATTTTTGAAACAAAAAATTAACGTAGTTATTGAAAACAGAAAAATCGAAAGTAAAAAAAATGATGTATATACAAACACACATGCATACATGACCAAACTTTAATTAAGAAAAAAAATATATGATACTACTAAATGGCATACAAAAATACAATAAACTCAGTGATAGGAGCTAAACAGCAAACAAGAGCTCCAAACAAGGCCTAAATTTTTGCTATCCGCACGTAGGACTCAATTTCCAATGGAGTGCCTTTAGAAGATTTTGGGCATGGACATCCAGATCCTAATCTTACGTAAGTTGTTTAAGATCCTATAGGAGGGTACGGCTGCGTGATTTGCTATTGTCTTGGAGTAATACTAACTATTTGCACTGTTCAACAGGTATGCTAAGGATCTGGTCGACCTTTTGTTCAGTGAAGACGGACCTGATTTTGGAGCTGCTAGTGATGGTATTTCATCTCATACATAATCTATATTTTTGAGTTCAAGTTTTTTTTTAATTTTTTTTTAATGTTTTTCCCTTTTTTTTTTCTTTACTTGCATATTAGTGCATCTGCAGATACAAGAAATAAATTTAAACCTTAAAAAAGGATAAATGGTAGTAAAAACAAAAGAGAGAAAATAAATGCTACCGGATCTATTAGAAGTACTATTGACAAAAAGAGATTTGAACAGTGGAGTAAAAAAGTAACCATAGTTTTTTCTCTTTAATAGTTTCAATCCTCTTTAATTAGTAAACCACATCATCTTCCGACAGTTCTGAATCCTGAATCATGTACCTGGGTATTTACAATTTGGGTGGTCTTCCAAGAACTAGGCTTCCTTGTCTTTTTTGTGGCTACGACTATATTTTCTTGGTTGTCTTGAACATTCCTAATGTTATCTGCAACCCTTTATTGCCTGGAACTTGTTGGCTTGTGCTAGGTTGATACGTCTGTCGAGCTAATTGTTCCAAAGCATGCTCGATGTCATTCAATCCTTTTTCTTATCTCCTCCACCAAGGATTCAATTCACTGCAAGCGACAGTTGACAGCTTGGTGATAACTAGGGGAAGCTTCTGCCTCAACATGTCTTCTCAATTTATTCCGATTCGGAAAAACTTCTGGCCTGGATCGAGGATTTTGATAACAACTTGATGCATATTCAAGTTCTCACGTTTTCTGTGATTTTCATTAACCCAGTAAGGCTACAATCAATCTATTTAAAGGAGCTGAATAAAGGATCCAAACCCACAACCAAAGACAAACTAACCAACCAACTAACCAAGCTAACAATCAGTTGGTTAAAGATTACAAAAAAGAAAAAAAAAACTAACTACTTTAACCACAGTCGGATAAAGAGATCAAATACAAAATTAGAATAGATGTCCTAAATCATCAATAAAGGTGGTAATGAATATTGGAATTGAGTTTTGGTCCCAACTGGACAAAAACCCCAAATGGCAGAATGAACTAAGTCAAAAGGGCACCCTTGTCGGCTCATCGATTCTAGGGCTGAACTGTGAGATGGAATTTAGAAAACTGATATATGAGTCTTAATTTGATGGAAGACAAGTATGAAACTGTGGCCAAAGCTTTCTTAGCATTGAAAGAGAGGATGACCTCAATGACAATTAGCATCAAAAAGAGAATAGACAACAACTTTTTGTTCTTGATGATCAAACATGTCCTTTACTAATCATCTAAGTAATAACTAGAATACAATGAAACACAAAAAGTAAGATAAAGAGTGAGTTTACTAACATAGATCAAATAAAAGGAAAGTTCAAGTAAATGTAGATCATAAAGAAAGAGACGGAGTTGGACATTTTATGCCAGATCCAAGAACAAGAGATGTCGACAACAAAGAGTGAATAATAAATTTTCCTGTCACATGATCGATATTACTAGAGTTTGTGACCCATTTCTTAGAGGATGAAACAAGACAATGATTCATGTTACCTAACCTTTCAATGGCTGTGACAAGGGTAAGCGCAGATATGAAGAGGATGATGCTTTTGATGACTCGAATACTGTTTAAGGTTAGAAAACTTGTCCATAGAATTAACAAATGGCTTCTTAGATGAACAATGAATGGATTGAGTCCTTGATTGAACCACACATAGAGGTATGAGGTATGCAAAACGTATTACCTTTAAACAAGTTGATATGAACCAAGACATCTCAATCATACAAAATAAACTTCAAGGAAGATGAGTTTCATTTATTCTTAGATGGTGAAAAATTTTGGGTGGATCATAATTTAGAATTATGGCATTTCATTAATGTATTTTAAGACTTTTTATTTACTTTAATGTTACATTTACATAATGACTAATTATGGACAAAGTATAAAAGTTAAAACTCTTGAAATGCCTCATGGAAGGTCAATGATTTTCTTTTAAGGCTATATAAGCTATGTATGTTGTCTTTGAAAGGAGACTTGAAAAATGTAGTAAAAACAGCAATTGTGCTTTCTTTTAAGCCAAGGGTTAAGTTTCTTTACAATTCTATGTAGTTTAGGTTGCATACTTAGAATCATTCGAGCTTGATTTGATCAATCTTGCTAGTGGAGTGATTCGAATCTTAAACCATTGTTCTTGCCTTGAGATATTCAATAAGATAATCCGAATCTTACTTCCTTTTGGGATGATTTCTTATCGTTTTGAGGTTCTTGGACATTTAGATCTAAAGGTCTTATTCTTCAATAAAATTGTTAGATCGCATTCCCAGGAGTTGCAATCATTTGGAATGAAATCAACTTGATTGGAGGGTTTTAGTATTTGTGAACTAGGAGTTTGCATATCTAAAGCGTTTATGAGGGTTCTTAGATTTAATTGACTAGGGTTACCATATCACAAGTAGCCATCTACGATCTGGAAGTCGTTTGGGTTAGTATGTTGACAATATTTTAACCAAATCTCATGAAAATCTATGGTCCAATTCATAAAATGTTTGAACTATTTTTTTCCCTTTATGTGCTATACTAGTTTTGAGCCAATTCAATTGTGAGTCCATGGTGATGCTTCAATCAACTCTTTGTCAATATTCTCACACCCAGAAATCGAGAACATAAATCCAGTTGCATAAACAAAACACCTGTATGTGAAGTTATTTTTTAACTTTATTTTGTGTGTCCATTGATTATGTTCCCATCATTTGTAAAACTCTTATTAATGTTTTTATGATGGACTTGCACATTCTTCCAGTTAACACTTGCTAATTAATGCTATAGTGGATGCTTAGCTTACAAATGCAATAAAAGATTATTATAATTTATTTTTTCATCCTTTTACAGGAGATGGTGATAGAAACATGATATTGGGTAGGGGTTTTTTTGTTACTCCTTCAGATTCTGTTGCAATTATTGCAGCTTATGCACAGGAGGCGATTCCATATTTCAAGAATGGTCCTAAGGTATGGAATGCTCATTCTTCATTTCTCAAGAACTTCAATGGTGGGGGACTTTTAAAAAGGTTTTTTTTTTGCAAAATGCACTTCAAATATTCCTGGATGAGTTTTGAGTTTACTTCAAAAAAAAGGTAAAAAGGTTTAATAACCTTTCTCAATTATAGGGACTAGCTCGTTCGATGCCAACAAGTGGAGCACTTGATCGTGTAGCTGAAAAGCTCAATCTGCCATTTTTCGAGGTTCCTACTGGCTGGAAATTCTTTGGTAACCTTATGGATGCTGGGAAATTGTCAATATGCGGGGAGGAGAGTTTCGGAACAGGTTCCGATCATATCCGTGAGAAGGATGGCATATGGTAACAGTCTACATTCACTCTAAAACAAAGCTATGTTTATGTCAGGTGCTCCCTTTGGTGGAAGGGAACCAAAAAGAATTGATGTAAGCAGGAAAGATACAAGGAAATACCAGGAATATATGTCAAAAATCTCATATAGCAGAACGAATTAATTCTATATTTTTCTGGAGAGGATATATATTATCTACTAACAGAAATTATCAGAGCCCTTGATTGTTTTAGTAGTAGATTTGTTCAAATACTGATATTATATCCTTGAGCAGTACATTTTAGTTCGCACTTAGATAATTGGAAAAAACCACCATCTAGTTCGTTTCTTCTTCTACTTGTGGTTTTGCTTGTGTTCATACCATTTGATAGTGGGACTTCAAAAAATAGTAAATTTTCTAGTAAGATGGTATCATTTTATACCCATGCTAGTTACAACATGAAATGATTCAAGACTTTCTCGTGACAGGGCCGTGCTGGCTTGGCTTTCTATAATTGCATTCCGCAACAAAGACAAGAAAGTTGGGGAGAAATTGATCTCAGTGTCAGATGTTGTGAAGGAACATTGGGCTATTTATGGAAGGAACTTCTTTTCAAGATATGACTATGAAGTAAGATTAACATGAGTTGATGTTCTGATTGTGTTACTGTAATTTGCCAGTTTTTCACTGTTTCATTCCTTATCTTTGAATATGTTCGTTCAGGAATGTGAGTCTGAAGGTGCTAATAAGATGATGAGTCACCTTGGAGATCTCGTCAGTAAAAGCAAGTCTGGTGACAAGTATGGTAAGTTTATGGTTAATTTATAAGTTTGGTCCTTAAACTTGTAGGAACATATTTATTTGATGTTTTGGGAGAACTATTCAAGTTATATTCCCTCAACACCAAATTACAAGCCAATATATTTCAAAGAAAAATACAGAAAAGGAAACTTGCTAAATAAATGTAAGATTAATAAAGATTAAATTATTTCACAAAAAAGTAATAAATCTACACTTCCTTCCTAGCCGAGTTGTATATAGAATACAAGCCAAGCTTGAATTTAAATTCCTTAAAAAATTGTCCTTGGCAATGCTCCGTGAGACTGTCAACAATTTGATAACGAGGTGAAACATAGGTTAATTTCACTATATTGCTATTGATCTTCTCAAAGGTGAACTGACGATCAATCTGTATACTTTTTTCCATCATAATGCATAGGATTCTTTGCAATACTGATGGCAGGTTAACTGTCACAAAACATTTTTGCTTTATTCTGAGTACCCAATTTTCAGTTCTGTTAAAAGTTTCTGAATCCACATTCAGTTACAGATTGATAATGTAAGAGCTCTGTATTTATCTTCTGCAATACTTCTTGCTACTACGATTTGTTTTTTTTACTTCTTTTTAAGGGACCAAGTTATCCCAAAATAGGTAAATAGTTAGTTATTGATTTTCGGATAGTTAATTCTCCAAGTTAACTAGCATCAAAGTAGAGTTATACTAGTTTTTTTAATGATTTTTTTTTAATAATAGTCCACGACTTCGAGTACCTTTCAAGTGTCTCAAATTCTTGTTTTATTAATGGTTTTAGAAACTCACACATTTTCTCCCAGGATCAAATAGACGTAAGTTGCGAGTTTAAAACTTCCCTAGGTTTATTGAAAACATCTTAGAAACTGTCATTCGTCATGTTCTCATTGCAATGATTGTTTTTGCTAAAACTCTTGCAGGAAGTTATGTCCTTCAATTTGCAGATGACTTTTCGTATACTGACCCTGTAAGTTTTGTCATATGAAAATTTACTGTATGTTCTAGTCTTAGCTCTTGCTTTCACCGCTTCAAATTTATCCATTGCTGAATTTATTTAATTCAATGTCGAGTATTCTCAGGTTGATGGAAGTGTGGCATCAAAACAAGGTGTTCGTTTTGTTTTTTCAGATGGATCAAGGATTATATACCGTTTATCTGTATGTTCTTGTTTTCCACTTTTTTCTTTTCTTTATTGTCGTAGGACATTGTGATCCATTGTTGAGAATTCTTTTAAAACTTTTTTTAAAAATGACCATTTTAAGTTTCACGTTTTACAGGGAACTGGTTCAGCAGGGGCCACTGTAAGAATATACATTGAGCAGTTTGAACCGGACGTTTCTAAACACGTTGTGGATGCCCAAACATCTCTAAAACCATTAATAGGTTTGTTTAATGCCCCATCAAACAATATCCTTTTTCAATTATTTATTTATTTTCTTCCTTTTCGTCATGTTGTAGATTTGGCATTATCTTTGTCCGAGCTGGAGGAGTTCACTGGGAGGGAGAAACCTACAGTCATCACCTAAGAGGACAAGCTCATAATCTATAGAATGGCTCAGGTTCCACTAGATGGAGGTCGGCTCTTCCATCCCTTGCCCTGCCTATGGCCATGCTTGCTTATATTTAAATTTTTGTCGATTTTAGTCAATTTATCTCTGCAGAATAAGTAGCTTACTCATGTAAAATTTGACAGAACATCAACATTTGAAATAAATAATATTTTCAATTTTCACAATCTCTGACTGAGTTGTAGATGTCTTCAATAATTTTTTTTCCACATTTCCTATGAAATAGGACTGTTTTTGACTTGGTAGTTTCTTTAGTGAACTGTCACCTACCAAACCTTGTAACTGAACCACAGGATGTGCCTGTAGTCTTCACATGGACTACCTTCATTACTACTGACAATTTAGAAGGATTAGAATCGGCCTTTGGTTGGTTGGTCTAAACCAACAATTAATGAGGTTATGAACTCGTAGATCAATTTGCATCACGTGTCCATATCATACAGGTTGGTGGAATAATCTAAGACTTCTCCTATATTCACTCTAAAAGTTAAAACAAAACCATTGCTTGAGAACACAACGAAGAGAAGTTCTTCTCATTAAAAAACATCACTTGTCCTCTGCCTACATTAACGGTGACAGGATATTGTACCATAAGACATGAAAAACTGACAATTAATCCATGCATTTATTTAGATCAGCTCTTTTGCTTGTTTCTTCCAGCTGTTTGATATTGCAAACTTTTCTATTTGGCAGCAATGATACTCCTACCTTGAAATTGGTTTTGGCCTAACTTATGAACTGCAAGACATCATTTTAATTGTCTTCAATTAGTGTTGAGCTTAAGATTGTTTCTACACATTTTGAGAATCATCAAATGGAAGGAATCCATAATTTCTGACCCACACTTATAGGCAGAACTCCAAAATGATATCTGTTCTAGCCATGACCCTAGCGAACTCTCATGTATCTCTACAAATCAAGGTAAATTATAGAGCTGGAACATGAAAGCCATGGCCAAAGGATGATTTCTATTGTAATTAAGTACTAGATCTTTCATAATGCTAGACTCCAAAGTTGTTGATTCTTGGTTTTATTGCTGATGATGTAGACATGAATGTCAAATTAACCTATAGATCCCAACTGAAGTGATGATGAGTGGCCTTGAGCAAGTAATTTGAGATAATTACATAGTTATGTTGTCACATTTTGGAAAAAAATACATGATGAGAATATAAATTCTCATTAGAACTATTATTTTTTATCTTGTTAAATGAAGATTGATTACTAGGTTGCCTATGTGTGTTCATAGGGAAAGCCTTACCCTAGAAAGCAGTGGCACCAAAGATGATGAGAGTTATGGGACCTATTTGTTTCTGTTGAAATTAGTGTGGTTTGGTACTGAAGAACAATGGCAACATTTTGAGCATACTTGTGTAGGATACTCCATTTTCAGCAGACATGATGCATTATTTAAGTTGAAACTAAGCTAAGGGACCATCCTTTTGATGTGATAACAATCATCTTTGGCCCTATGTGGAAAAAAAAAAAACAGTATCAAAATTGGATTGTCTCTGCCCCCCATTTGTTAGATAATCAATATACATATTTGTATGGCAGACCCACCCAATATTTGATTGGAAAGGAAAGCATAGTAGTGGATAGTAAAAGGAATTCAGCTGTTTTCGTCCTAATTTTGTCACTAATTTGAAAAGCTAAGCTAACATCCAACTTCGTTGGTCAATCAGTTTTTCATGGGATTTTTCCTTTTAGAGGGAACTCTTTGTACGGGTTTTTGATCTGCATGATATTGTGTGTGACAACTCCTCCATCATGTTAGTTGCCTTCATAGATGGACCTTGATGTGTCTTCCATCGCTTACTTCCCCCACCACATGTTCCCTGTCTTCTTGTTTCCAAGAATTGAGTAAACTTTTTTCTCGTATTTCTTTTATTTTACTTTTTATACAAATGCTGGATGGATATATTTTGTCTGCCAAAGTATATACGATATATCACTCAGAATATCTCTTTCAACTTCTAAATGTTACCTACCCTGAAATTCTTTGTTGCCTTTCTTTGAGAATTATTCTATGCTGTTGGAGTACATGTTATTCCACTATGTTTCTGCCTGACCTATTTATGAAATGCTATTATTACCGATCAAGAATATGTTCTATAGGTGCTTTTGGCATGGCCTAATATACTTTTTTGCCTGGACTCATAATGCATTTCCTATGTGCTATGGGGCACATGTAGATTACTTTTTGTTGAGGATCGTTGGGAGGAAGTCCCACGTTGGCTAATTAAGGGAATGATCATGGGTTTATAAGTAAGGAATACTATCTCTATTGGTATGAGCTCTTTTGTGGAAATTAAAAGTAAAACCATGAGAGCTTATGCTCAAAGTGGACAATATCATACCATTGTAGAGATCTATGGTTCTTAACACTTTTAACTCTAGTGCTTAAGGATTGATGTATAATCACTTCTATGATTGTAGAACTAGACATTAGGACGATGTTGTATCAGTAAAGCAACTTTTTACTAAATTGTTTACCATCAATGTAGGTTATGTTAAAGCCACGTACTTTGAAAGCACTTTCGATCATTTGAAACTTGTAAGATGTTTGTTCACACAGGAGAAATTGAATTGCACATAGAGAATCACAAAGTCTTCAAATGCGATGTGATGTAAATGGTAAATGTAGTGTGGCCACGATGCAGTAAGTGCGCCATTAGACCATTTTATTGGCATTTGAAGGGACATATAACTGATGGAACAAAATAGAAACTCCTCTAACTTATCCAAGTGCTCTAACACACATTTTTCCATTACATTACCCTGTCAAGCCTCCTCCATTTGCCTCAAACTATATCTTTCAAAAGGTTCATATAACGACAGATTATGATCTATTCCATTTTGATGGTGTCGGACACAAATTTAGGAACTTTTAAGATTCAAAAGCCTACTAAACACAAAATTGAAAGTTTATGAATCTATTAGACACTTAATAAAATTATGACGAAATAGACACAAATTTAAAAGATCATGGACTAAAGTGTCGTTTGACGAGGAAGAAATTGACCAAAAACTTTTGGGGTCATTTTGTTATTGAACTATTGCAGGTATTATTAGGGATTACAACGGTACATCACTCTAAGCTTGAAAGTGTGGTTATACTTGGATCGGTCTTATGGTGCTCAAAAGAGGTATGATACTAAAATCTAGCGTATTAAAGTATTTAGATTATTTACAACAATTTAGTATTTTTTTTATTTATAAAATTAGCGAAATTGAATAATTGAGTGAATCATGTTATTACTAGACAAGTCACTCAACAAATGGGTGGCCATTTATGCTATTGAAGAGAAAAGTGGTGGTCAGTATGTTTGCCCATTTCTTTACAAAGTCTTTCACATGAGAAAAAATGGAGCAACCAAAAAGCAAGGCTATCTTTTGTTGGATAATGAAAGATATTGAAGTCTTGTCTATTTTCAATATCCCACTCTCTTTCTTCACCTATACTTGTCAATCTATTTATTTTTATTATAACCCACTTTTAGTTTATTAATTATTTTTATGTTTTAAGTATATAACTTAAAAGAGAGGCACCTCTTCTCTCGAAGTTACGGGCTATTTTGCTGAGTTCCTTAGATAGAGTTGTCTCGCGCCCCTAGGTATTCTCTACCTATCCACTTGTGTTGGTTTCGAGTACAAGTATCCTTTTGTTGAAGGTTGTTCGAGCTTTTCCTGGGAGTATGATTATTCAAATCGGATTGGAAAGAAAATTACGTGGTTATAACACTTATTGTGAATGAATGAAACCAATGATTCGAAAGAAATGGAAATAAAACCAATGGTTCAATAGAAAAATAGAGCTTAGAAGTCCACGAGTAAGATAATAACATCACTTAATGAATGAAAAACAAGTCAGCTGACGAGTCGTGTTGTGAGATCTCACATCAGTTAGGGAGGAGAACGAAACATTCCTTATAAGAGTGAAATTTGTCCCTAACAGACGTATTTTAAAAATCGTGAAGCTGACGACGATACGTAAGAGACCAAAGCGGACAATATCTATTTGTGGTGGCCTTGAACTGTTACAAATGATATTAAAGATAGTTACCCTTATAAGTTTGTAGAAACCTGTCTTTATTAGACTCATTTTTAAATCATGAGGCTGACAACAATATATAACAAGTCAGAGTAAACAATATATACTAACGGTGAGCTTATTGATACAAATAGGAGTCTCATTAGCTAGAGAACTTATTTACGGATTGACAAAACAAATAAAGCAATTTCAATACATACTCTCAAGACTTCATGAAATGTTCATAGCATTGAGAGTTTTATAGGAAAATTATTTCATGCTACAAAAACAAACTCTAAGGAGTATGAACACATTTTGAAAGCTTTCAAGATAAAAATGATAAAAGAACACTAGGACATTATGCTAGCCCCGCTCACCTATGACAACTACTACAATATCTGTCCGACTATCTTATAGCATGATAACTGTTAGGAATTACAGACTTCCACAATTAATTTTGTCTTGTGATGGTCGGTTTAGAATGAAATAAGAAGAAATGGCTACATACGATTCGAACTTAGCCAAAGAAATAGTTCATATTCGTCGGATATCACTTAAGTGATTATCCATCTTTGCTGATTTTCAATGCTTTCCTTATTTTACCGTATGTATCTAAACACGCCATCTAAAAAATTCTTAGTTACCTTGTACTGTTGATCTTGAAAAACATACTGTCAAAGTTGAATTTATACCTGTCTTGGACTCTATGTTTTAAGTGTTCGTAGCAGCGTAGAGCTCGAAAAGACACTTCTAACGCATTTTTTTAAGGAATCATGCCTAGAATTTAGATCAAAATCTGATGTTATTATCTTACTCTGTAACATTCCTCTGGAACATAATCAAGTTACCTACCCCTTGTTTCGAAAGAGTGAAAACTATCCTCACATACCACTGTAAGTTATTCCAATATGTTTTGCACTCACTCACATACATTCCAAGAGGCGCACTATTTCTTTAAGAGTTCAAAATTCATTTCTGACTCTAAATTCGATTCTTTCTAAGAAACCGACCCAACATGTAAGTGTTATTAGCAAGTAATAAGAAAATGATTAATCATAGTACGACACCAACCGAATGAAATGTTGTGGAAAGTTCCATACATTTTCAGTTCAAAATTAGGTCAGCTACTTATGAATTATCTCGAAAGACACATTCAACTGATAAACATCAATGTTTCTTAAATAGACAATAATTGCTGAGCTGAAGCTGCATTATTTCTAAAGATCAACAAATCTTGTATTTTTTTTTTTTTTTTTTTCATTTTTTTTTCAATTTTTAGACAAAATGTATACCGATTATTCAAGATGTTATAATTATTTCTAAAGATTCTTTTCTAATCCGATCTTTTTATTATGTATTACTACGACTTATTTTCGTCTTCGACAAAAGGTTAATTTATATACAATAATTGCATTGTAGCGGATATAGTTTAGTGGTAAAAGTGCGATTCGTTTTATTAATCCCTTAATAGTTAAGGTATCCTTCGAAATTATTAATATTCCGATCAAAAACTTTTTTTCTTAAAAGAATTTAATCCTTTACCTCTCGATGAAAGATTCGAAGAAAAATATAAATTCCCGTGATTTGTATCCAAAAATAAGTTAGAAATTGAAAAAATTGGATCATGAAATTACAAACCATAATTTTATTGAATTGGATCAATACTTCCAATTGAAGGAATAAGGGATCCATGGATAATGGTGGAATTTTTTCTAATCGTAACTAATATATATATATAGCTAACAAGAAGTTTCTATACCCTTATAATGAATGCTTAGTTCTTTGTCCAATCAATGTGGGATCTCACAATTCATTCTCTTGAGGGCCAGCGTCCTGATACACCGCCTAATAGCTGTCATGGACGATTATATATATACACATGGTATGAGCCATATAAAAATGTATTAAAAAAAAGCTACAATGAAATGGGGGGGGGGGGGGGGGG
>NW_019272054.1:399641-429192 GCF_002738345.1 Cucurbita maxima
GGGGGCATAGAGACAGGTGGGTAACCAAAAGGGGATGAAAAAAATTTCATAATTGAATGGCTAAAAATGAAGCTTGCAGATACATTAATGATAACACTATGAAGAAATAATGTGGATTCATAGAGATTTTGTTGTTTTTTTTTTGAAGAAAAAAACATGTTTTGTTTATCCAATTCTGTGAATTTTATTTCATCCAACCATATCATATGTTATGTACTCTTCCATATCATTTCTGATTTGAATCACTCCATGATTTGAAAACCCACTAAATTAAAGACTTCAAGAGTGTTTAATTCAATCAAATCATGCTTTAAAGCTCTAATCATATGAAGATTCCTCATTTTTTTAGGCCTTAAATTCAAGATTTTGTAGATTTTCTTTTGTTTTCCTGTTTCCCTATTTCAATTGGAGGGTGACGGTGATATGATATCCACTCTAATATCTGTCTTGAACTAATATAGATGTCGTGTCATTTACTTGTAAGAAAAATAAAGTGTAAAAACTAGTTCACATGATGACGCTTTGTGAACGTTGGTGATATGATATACACTCTAAAGCCTCAAGCCAATAAATATGGTGTATCGTTTACTTATAAGAGCAATAAAGTGTAATGACCAGTGAAGACGCTTCGTTAAAGGGAGATTATTAACCTATTTTTTCTATTTCACAAAATAACATAACTCGGTAATATGATATCCTCTTTAAAGCCTCGAGCCAATAATGACATTGTGTCATCTACTTATAAGAAGAATAAAGTGTAAAGACCAGTTCACATGAAGACATTTTGTGAAAGGGAGATCATTAACCTATTTTTTCTTATTTCAACAAAATAACATAACTTGAAAACCTCGAGCCAATAAAGACGTTGTGTCATATACTTATAAAAAGGATAAAGTGTAGAGACCAGTTCACGAGAGGCCGTTTCATGAAAAGATCATTTTACCACCGATGTTGAGTAGAAAAATCTTGTCGACTTTTGGCGATTTCATCAAGATCGACGAAAGAAAAAAACAATGATCTTGTACGATTATTATTCAAACAGCTTCCTATTGGGTATAGATATTTGGTGAGATAATATATGATAGAAGTTGAAAGGATTGAGAGACAGACATAGTACAATGTTTTTGGTAAGCTAAAATTTTGTTGTTTTTAATGATGTTCACACAGACAACGTAGGATGGAATGGCGTTGTTTTATTGAGGGTTTGTAGTTGGAGAATGGGAGAACCGACAACGTTCACTATAGACAGTACCTTGCTTTCATTATCGTTTTTCATATCATTCAAACGCATTCAAAGGCTTCTGCAGATTTTCTTCCCTTAGGAAAGATCTCATTCATTTTAAACCTATATATTTCTCTGTCTTTTTCTATGTTTTTTTTTTTTTACCTTTCTTTTAAGTAGACCGAGAAAGATAATAAAAGTTCAATCTTTTATGATTAGGTCGACATCACAATCTTAAAAGAGATTTCGAGCTTCACAAATAAGCTAAAAGAGTTCAACAATTGAACGGTGGATAGGAGCGTATATGGGTTGAGTGGGGAAAATCTTTTGGATCAATATGAAATTTCGAGTTAGTTGGGTTAGTAACCCAAGCAACCTGGATAGAGTTCACGACCCAATCCAATCCTCTATTTTTTGGTAGGGTTGGACGGATTGAGTTGAGAAAATCTTTTGGATCAATTTGAAATTTCGAGTTGGTTGGGTTAGTAACCTGAGCAACCCGAATAGAGTTCATGACCTAGTCCAACCCTCTATTTTTTGGTAGGGTTGGGTGGGTTGAGTTGGAAAATATTTTGGATCAATATGAAATTTCGAGTTAGTTGGGTAAGTAACCCGAGCAACCCGAATAGAGTTCACAACCAGTCCAACCCTCTGTTTTTTGGTAGGGTTGGGTGGGTTGAGTTGGGAAAATCTTTTGGATCAATCTGAAATTTCGAGTTAGTTGGGTTAGTAATCCGAACAACCCGAATAGAGCTTACGACCAATCCAAGACTCTATTTTTTTTGGTAGGGTTGGGTGGGTTGAGTTGGGAAAATCTTTTGGATCAATCTGAAATTTCGAGTTAGTTGGGTTAGTAACCCGAGCAACCCGAATAGAGTTCACGACCAGTCCAACCCTCTATTTTTTTTTTGGTAGGGTTGGGTGGGTTGAGTTGGGAAAATCTTTTGGATCAATCTGAAATTTCGAGTTAGTTGGGTTAGTAACCCAAGCAACCCGAATAGAGTTCACGACCAGTCCAACCTTCTATTTTTTTTGGTAGGGTTGGGTGGGTTGAGTTGGGAAAATCTTTTGGATCAATCTGAAATTTCGAGTTAGTTGGGTTAGTAACCCAAGCAACCCGAATAGAGTTCACGACCAGTCCAACCCTCTATTTTTTTTGGTAGGGTTGGGTGGGTTGAGTTGGGAAAACCTTTTGGATCAATCTGAAATTTCGAGTTAGTTGGGTTAGTAACCCAAGCAACCCGAATAGAGTTCACGACCAGTTCAACCCTCTATTTTTTTTGTAGGGTTGGGTGGTGATATGAACCAAGAGACATCAATCATACAAGATGCTTCAGTGAAGATATGAATAAAATATGGTGGAAATTATCAAAAGATATTTCAATTCATGCTACATTGAAGAATAATAAAGTTTTATGTTATAAATTTTGGGTAGATTACAATTTAGTGTTATTGTATTTGATTTATGTATTTTAAGACTTTATTCACTATAGGTTACAATTACATAATGGTTAATTATGACCATTAAGTATGAATGTTACAACTCTTCAAATGCCTTTAATATCATTTTGAGGCTATATAAAGCCATGTATGTTGTATGTGTAAGAGACTTGAAAAATATAGTAAAAGAAGCCTTTGTGATTTCTTTAGCCAATGACTAAGTTTCTTTGCAATTCTATGTAGTTTAGGTCGCATGTAGAATCATTCAAGCTAGACATGATCAATCTTGCTTGTGGAGTGATTCGAATCTCAAACAATTGTTTGAGATATTTGATCAAGAATCATTCAAGCTAGGCATGATCAATCTTGCTTGTGGAGTGATTCGAATCTCAAACAATGTTCTTGCCTTGAGATATTCGATCAACAAGGTAATCCGAATCTTACTTCTCTTGTAGTGGTTCCTTATCATATCATGTGGGTTGAGTTGTGAAAATCTTTTGGATCCATCTGAAATTTCGAGTTAGTTGAGTTAGTAACCTAAGCAACCCGAATAGAGTTCACGACCAGTCCAACCCTCTATTTTTTGGTAGGGTTGGGTGGGTTGAGTTAGGAAAATCTTTTGGATCAATATGAAATTTCGAGTTAGTTGGGTAAATAACCTGAGAAACTCAAATAGAGTTCACAACCCAATCCAACCCTCTATTTTTTGGTAGGATTGGGTGGATTGAGTTGGAAAAATCTTTAGAATCAATCTGAAATATCGAGTTGGTTGGGTTAGTAACCCGAACAACCCGAATAGAGTTTATGACCCTAACCAATCCTCTATTATCGAGTAGGGTTGGGTTGTATTGTTCTTTTTTTTTAAAAAAAAAAATTAGGGTAAGTTTGAGTTGTAATTCTATTTAGGGTAGGATTGGTCGGGTTGACCGACCAAAAAAATGTCAACCTGCTAATCAAATGAATTTGTCCGTTTTTCAAAAATTCAACCTAATACAAATGGAAAAAAAAATCTAATCTAACCAAATTTTTATGATTTGAATTGGGTAGTCCAAGTTGGTCAACTTTCTTGGATCATGTGAACACCTCTAACCATGAGCATCTCTCATTAGTTTTTCTTTATTTGAGTTCAATCGCACATAGGGTTGGAGAATTTCCAATCTTTTCTCTGTCATTTTGGTTGAAGATATATATTTAAACAAGTTGACAAACAATAATACATCAAGTTGTAAATTATGACATGTTTTTATAAGTAAAGACATAAAATCAATAGAGAACTAAGGGAGGAAAACGTGTAATTCTTGGAGTAAGTTTCTAAGAAAACCAGCAAAATTTTCGAGTTTTCCTCTCTTAGATACCTTTTTAGCTCGATCTTCATGAGAGCGATTAGTCATAATTGTTCGAGTAAGAGTTCAAATTGATACTCAAGGGAGGGTGTTTAAACGACATTGTGGTCACAAGTGGACTGACAACATAAGTTGTTTAGGCATATGGTTGGATGGCCCTTTTGGTATTAATTTTCTATATTTATAAAGTAAGCTGATTTATTAAAACCCTCCTTTTTGTTTGTCTTTCTATTTTTAGAAAATAGTGTTCATGTATAAACTAAGCTTTCAATGATCCAACACTAATTGGCTTTCGACATCAAAAGGTCGAGCGGAGCGAATCTGGAAAGATTGCCTCACTTCCGTCTATGATTTCGTGCCATTTTCAGTAGTTTCCTTAGCTTAGTCGAGTAGAGATGGAAAAAAGCAACTATTTCTTAGTAGCATACCTTTCTCTTTTTTGATTCTTCCTCCGCCCTCTCTTTTTTCCCTTCTTTCTCAGCTTGAGCATATCAGGTGAAAGTTTGGAAACAAAGGTAATTTGATCGTGGGTTGGGTTTACAATTACCTTAAGATCTACAAAAATTTATTCATAAATATATTAATCCCATATTTTAAAAATATATTAAAAAATATACATGACGGTTAATTTTTTGAAACTATTAGTCTCATCTAATTCTCTGAAAACACGAACGATTCGTCTTTGACTTACCCATCCAAGCGAATAGCTCACGTGCCTAAATTGGAAAGGCCTTCGCTGTCCCTTCATAGGGTCGCCATGTAAGGCCTTGACCCTCTCGTGGGTCGGCTATTTGGCCTCCGGTCAATCTCTCGGGAAGCTGGTCGTGTCCTATACATTGTCTTGGCTCAATCTTTATGAACGAACCCAATTAACCTTAACATCTTACCCACCATCCATTATCTTTGTCTCGATTTATTCATCTGTCTTTAGACTTCATAGACCTTTACAATTTTTGAACACAATCGAGTTAGTTATATTTACTCATAACATAGTTAGGTGATCAAACATCTACTCTTTTATTCAAGAACATTATCTATACCATGTTGTATGTAAAAGAAAATAAATAAATAATAAGCCATAGGAGCTAGAATCTAAAAATTCAAGGGAATACCAATAATAAGCTATTGGAGTCGTATTCCTTATAAGAGTGTGAAAACCTCTCTCTAATAGACATGTTCTAAACTGTGTGGTTGATGGTGATACGTAACAGGCCAAAGAAGACAATGACTGCTAGCAGTGGACTTGGATTGTTACAAATGGTATCAGAGCTAGATACTAGGCGGTATGTCAACGAGGACGATAGACCCTTGTTAAGGATATCTAGATATTTTCCTTCTTACTATAAGTATCTTTTTTTATTGTTATTTCCATTTATTACTCTTTTCATATTCTTGTAATTTATTTGATTATAAATAGATAATTTTCACGTCATTTAGGTGTGATGGATTAAGCAAACATTCTCCGTCCTCAAGAAGAGTGAATTGTGAGATCCCACATCAATTGGATCAAAGCAGACAATATCTACTAACAGTGGACTTAGTTATTACAATTAAATCGTCGAAAAATCTAAGAATAAGATCAAAGTGAAATGTTTGTTTGGGTGCCAAAAAGTTGCTTTGGTTCAAAACCAAGGCTTTGTAAGTGGAGTTAAGGTTTGATTGATGAGGTTTAGTGGGGGATGTAATGAATACACATAAAAATAGTTACCTTTATTCAATAATAACAATCCGACATAATAAATCAAAAGGTACATAAAATTAAAAATAAAAAAAAAGAAAATTTTGAATTGATATGGAGGGAGAGGGGACATTAGATTTCCCTTCATCGCCATGAACTGCCAAATTTCCATTGGGAATCGCTTTCCTGTCAATATTATTTTAAAAAAAAATTGAAAATTTCCAAATGGGTGAACACCCATTTGCCAAATTCAACATTATAAAGCCCTTCTCTTGTAAAATCCCTCAACCTTGCATGTAGTACAGCCCATCAATGGCGGAGGGGGAAAACGACGGCGTTCCACTTGTGTTCGACGCGGCGGTTCTCCGGCATGAACAGAAGATTCCGAAGCAGTTCATATGGCCGGACGAGGATAAGCCGATTGGTGAGTGCCCGGAGCTGGAAG
Organism: Cucurbita maxima; assembly: GCF_002738345.1. Lineage (NCBI taxonomy): Eukaryota > Viridiplantae > Streptophyta > Magnoliopsida > Cucurbitales > Cucurbitaceae > Cucurbita > Cucurbita maxima. The sequence goes on from NW_019272054.1 coordinate 405,770, forward strand.
TCCCATTGATCGACTTGTCGGGGTTTGTGTCCGGGGACAAAGATTCGGTGGGGGAGGCCATCCGACTTGTCGGCGAGGCATGTCAAAAACATGGTTTTTTTCTTGTGGTGAATCATGGGGTTGACTCCAAGTTGATTGCGGAAGCTCATAAGTACATGAACGAGTTCTTTGGATTGCCGCTTTGTGAGAAACAAAGGGCTCAGAGGCAAGCCGGTGAGCACTGTGGGTATGCTAGCAGCTTCACTGGTCGATTCTCTTCCAAATTGCCTTGGAAAGAGACTCTTTCCTTTCGATTCTCTGCTGATGATTCCTTCCCTAATCTTGTTCTTGATTACCTTTCCGCCAAGCTCGGTGACCAATTCGTCGACTTCAGGTACTTCCTTTTCCTTTTTCTAGCTCAAACGATATCGTTCTGGAATGATTTTGAAATGTCTGGGTCCATATGTCTTAATCAGTTGAGCTGCCTAACCATCTTTCTCACATGGTCTCGTATGTTGATCTTTTTTAGTTTAAACAAAATGGTTAAAGTGCCAAATGTCGTGACCGGTATGTCTTAACCAATTGAGCTGCCTAATCATCTATCTCACGTGGGTCTCGTAATTTGATCCTTTTTAGTTGAAACGATAGGGTTAAAGTTATCATTCATGTTTAAAATGATTTTGAAGTGTCTCGGTCAATAATGCTTATTTAGTTGAGGTCAATAATGGTTATTTAGTTGAGCTACCTAACCATCTATCTCAAGTGGGTCCCGTAATTTGATCCTTTTTTGGTTGAAACAAGTTATCATTCATGATTTTGAAGTATCTGGGTCAATACGTTTTAACCAGTTAAGCTATCTAAAATGGGTGTCGTAATTTGATTTTTTTTTTTTTTTAAGTTGAAACAATACGGTTAAAGTTATGGTGGAGAGGTTATTGACTCATTGTTTGATTGGGTGGAACAGTAGGGTATATCAGGAGTATTGTGAAGCAATGAGTGGGCTATCGTTGGGGATAATGGAGCTGTTAGGGAAGAGCCTTGGAGTAAAAGGAGATTACTTCAAGAACTTCTTCAAAGACAATGATTCAATAATGAGACTGAACTTCTATCCGCCATGCCAGAAGCCCCATCTGACCTTAGGCACTGGCCCTCACTGTGACCCAACGTCTTTGACCATTCTTCACCAAGACCAAGTCGGTGGCTTACAAGTTTTTGTAGACAACCAATGGCGTCTCATTGCCCCTAACTTTGATGCTTTTGTTATCAATATTGGTGACACTTTCATGGTAATCAAACAAAACCCATTAAAATCCTCACCTTTTTCTTTTAAAAAAAATAACACCTTCTTTTCTTATTTTGACCTCGGAAAAGAATCAATTTAACTTTGACCACTAATAAAAGTTTGACATCTTGGACAATATCATAATATTGTGAAGAATCGTAATTCCTAACATTTTTTATGTAGGAATGAGGAATAAAGAAATTACTAAGATGTATGCCAGAAAGACGTATTTTTTGATACCCATGAACCTATATATCAATAGAAGACACGGTAAAGGTAGCTTAGGGTTTTAGACGTATTCTTTAATACCCATGAAACTATATATCGATAAAAGACATGGGAAGGGTAGCTTAGGATTTTAGACGTATTCTTTGGTATCCATGAACCTATATATCGTTAAAAGACACGGGAATGGTAGTTTAGGGTTTTAGACATATTCTTTGATACCCATGAACCTATATATCGATAAAAGACACGAGAAGGGTAGGTTAGGGTTTTAGGCGTATTCTTTGATACCCATAAACCTGTATATCGTCAAAAGAAACGGGAAGAGTAGTTTAGGGTTTAAAACGTGTGGAATACATGAATTTGGAGTTATAATAATTATAATATGATATGGCTAATGATGGGTTTGTTTTGGATGGTAAAAAAGGCACTATCAAATGGGAGATACAAGAGTTGCTTGCATAGAGCGGTGGTGAACAACGAGACAACAAGGAAATCTTTAGCATTCTTTTTGTGTCCAAGAAATGATAAAGTGGTAAGGCCACCAAGGGAGCTGGTGGACACTCAGAACCCACGAATCTATCCAGACTTTACATGGTCTATGCTCCACCATTTCACTCTCAACCATTACAGAGCTGACATGAAAACCCTTGATGTTTTTTCAGCTTGGCTTCAACAAACCTAATAATTCCATCAAATTTATAACCTCGTTCTCGTCCTCGTCCTCCTTGTCGTCGACGTCGTCGTGTTCTTTAGGCTTAGTGGCTCTTGCTGTGTTCAAAAGAGTTGTGTGGTGAGGAAACTCGAGAGAAGAGAGATCCTTTTACCTTTTCTTTCAATTGGAAGACAAGGGAAAAGTTGGGGGAAAAGCCAGTTGTTTTTGTTTTTTATTTTGTTTTTGTTTTTGTTTTATTATTATTATTTTTTAAATATATTTTTGGATTTTAGTGAATTCTTATAGCTAAAATCTGACCATTTATATGTCTATGGTCTAATCCTAATGTTTTCTTGTCGTTTTCAGTTTGGTCGTTTTTTAAGGTTTTTTTTTAGATAATAACTAACCAAATAATTGTTACATCAAATAATGTAAGTACCAATGAATATACTAATGAGTAATTTCTAGATAAATTTCTATGTTATAGGTCTAAAAATGTTCTCGATACCTTTCAACGTATGATTAATATCCCGAGAGTTAATGGACTACTTTTTGTTGATTAAAAAAAAGGGGCTCGTTATTTATCATGACGTCTACTATTTGTATAATTTTGATCTACTACTGTCTCAATTAGGGCATACAAGAGTTGGGTTGAGTTGGAAAAATCTTTGAGACCAATCTAAAATTTTGGGTTGGTGACCCGAGTAACCTAATAGAGTTCACAATCAACTCGACTCAACTCAAGCCAATCCAACCCTCGATTTTCGATTTGAGTTGGGTTGAGTTGTTAGGTTGTTTTTTTAATTATTTATACATATTACAATAATAACTAAAACTTCATAAAGTTCAAATATCTAATATTTACATGTCATAACTCATCATTAACCTTAAAAATTCTTAATCTTTTAAAAAGTAAAGTAGAGTCAGATTGGGTTATAACCCTATTTTTCAATTGGTCAAATTGACCCGACTAAAAAAATATCAACTAGCAAACTGAATAGAATTTTCGATTTTCCAAGAATTCAATCCAACTTAACTTTCTATAATAAAAAAATTGAAAACGTCAAGTGAGTTGTAGCTTATAAATATGAAGATAAGATACCACGTGTCGAAGATTTGATTAATGCTCTCTTGCTCCTTGCTCGTGGAGCAGCATACTAAAAAAGAGAAAAAGATATTAAAATTTGGTTTTTCAAACCCTCAAAACGATCATACTTTCAGATTCTTGTATGTTGAGTAGAATCTTTATCGATCGAAATTTGAACAGGTATCAAGATTACTAGCTTTCTGACTAACTATATAGATAAATCAGTTAAATTAGTTGACAATTTTCTTCACAGAAATTAGGTTAATCAAATACGACGTGCCTTGGTAAAAAAAAATATATTTTAAAAAAATAATTGACATACCCAAATACCAAATTAAATATAAATTTCAAAATAAAAAAATAATAAAACAAAATAAACCATTAAAACGATCTATTTTGATACTTTGAAGCCTACTGATTACTTAATTATAGCTCATTTGATAACGATATTATATTTTATTCATAATACTTTATTTATTTTCTCCTTTTAAAAAAATTCTTTAGAATCTTATCCCAATTTTAAAATAAAGACATTTTAAGATAATGCAAATAAACTAAATATTTTGTGAAATAAAATATTAAATTAATTTTCACTTATAATTCATTTAAGAAAATAAAAAAGTGAATAATGCATTGAGGATATAGTGTGACAGAGTAGCTTTCAGTTTGTCTTTTTGTTGTATTTTTGTGAAAAGTATTTTCTCTTAATATCATATTCTTCCTATTTATTATTAATATTTTTTATATAATAATTTTAAAAAAATATATGGAAGTTTGTGAGATATAGTAGAATACAAAGAACATTTGCTGCAATTTGTCTTGTTGTTTGTCTTTTAAAATGATTCCCCATGTTCTTTTATGATATAATTCTTTTTTTATATAGTAAATCAATTTTAAAAAATTAAATTAAGATTTGGTTAGTGACCATTTTTTTTATTTATTTACATTTAATTCGGTTTAAGTTTGTGTCGGTAAGTTTTCCGCAGAACTTTACTCTCTTTTCGTAGCTGAGACATGACTTGAAGTGTTTGGATTACGGTTTAAGGTTCTTTAGAGTAAGAATATTCGTTACAAGCACTATTTGAGACTTTTAATAAAGTTTTGACTTGAGTTGTTTAGGCGTGCTTTAGAATGTTTTATAAGTATAATTCTATATGTCGAGTTTGTTTGCTTGTGTGCTAAGCATGTTTCCTGCCTTATTTATGTTGTATATATATGGTTTATTTTAACTTATTCTAAAATTATTGTGTTTTTATATGGTTGAGCACGTCTAGATGCTCGTTGTGATGATAGCATAGTTTATAGCATGTCAAGTCGTTGTGACTCAGCATCTTAAGATGAGATCAGATTGCATGAAGTGAGTGTTGAGGCTACAAGGTATTCAATATCAATTTCAAATTCTGGTATGATTCTTGGGCCTTCGATGTTACAAATGGTATCATAAGGGAATCTCTCCTCGTACAATGTAGTTTGAAGACGAACTAAAGTAGATGTTAGTTGGCATGTGATGCTCGAATAGAGGAGCTGCATGAGTGAACTAAAACGACATTTAATGAGAGAAATCTAGAGGCTATATGTATGCATGGCTAAGAAAGACTAAAAATAATTTATAGTCTCATGCTCAAACTCTGGTATTTTCATTTATATGCATGCACGCGTTTGTTAGGGGTAAAACAGCCTCAAGGACCACGGGTTTGGGTCAACCTAGGATAAGTTGGCCTACAAACCGAAATGGAGATGGAGAACTGATCATCACCTAATGAGGAAAATTGGAAGTCAGAAGAGTACAAACGAAGCTGAGGCACATGTCTCAACCCTCTCTTAGTTCTGACCTACGAATCGAACATAGAGATGAGGCATTGACTACTTAAAGAGGAAAACTAGAAATCGAAGAGCTACAAACCGAGTAGAGGCATATGTCTTTCCCCTCTCGTAATTCATTGTTAGAAAAAAAAAATATGGTGGGGTGTGAGAGGCTCGTACTCTTGACCTTAGGATTAACTCAAAGCTATAAGACCTATGCGCTAGCCAACTGCACTACCACCCCCTAGATAAGAAGATTTAAACTCAAAAGCCAAACCGAAATAAAAAGATCTTTTGCTAAGCTCTATAGGACATGATTTATATTGTTAGCATAAAAAAAAGATGGTGGGGTGAGAGAGGCTCAAACTCTCGACCTCAAGATAACTCGAAGCTATGAGACCTACACGCTAGCCAACTGCGCAACCACCCCTTGATAACAAGATTCTGATTTCGAGACCAAACCGACACAAAATGATCTTTTGCTAGGTTTTATAGGACATGTTTTCTCTTGTATGAATAAAAAAAAAAACAACGTGGGGTGAGAGAGGATCTCAGGATAACTCGAAGCTATGAGACCTACGATAACAAGGTTTTGATTCCGAGTCCAAACAACCACAAAATGATATTTTGCTAGGTTTTATAGGCCATGTTTTATCTTTGTTTGAATAAAAAAAAATATGGTGGGGGTGAGAGAGGCTCAAACTCTAACCTCAGGATAACTCGAAGCTATGAGACCTACACTCTAGCCAACTGCGCCACATCCCTCAATAACAAGGTTTTGATTCAGAGGCCAAACCGACACAAAATGAACTTTTGCTAGGTTTTACAGAACATGTTTTATTTTGTTAGAATAAAAAAAAATACGGTGGGGTGAGAGAAGCTCAAACTCTCGACCTTAGGATAACTAGAAGCTATAAGACCTACGTGCTAGCCCAACTGCACCACCACCCCTCGATAACAAGGTTTTGATGCAGAGGTCAAACCAACACAAATTGATCTTTTGCTAGGTTTTACAGGATATGTTTTATCTTGTTTGAATAAAGAAAAATATGGTGGGGTATGAAAGGCTCAATCTCTCGACCTTAGGATAACTCGAAACTATGAGACCTACACGATAGGCAATTGTGCCACCATCCCTAGATAACAAGGTTTTGATTACGAGGCCAAACCGACACAAAATTATCTTTTGCTAGGTTTTACAAGACATGTTTTACCTCATTTGAATAAAAAAAAACTATGGTGGGGTGAGAGAGGCTCGAACTCAAGATAACTCAAAGCTATGAGACCTACGCACTAGCCAACTACGCCACCACCCCTCGATATCAACATTTTGATTCCAAGGCCAAACCGACACAAAATGATCTTTTGCTAGGTTTTACTGGACATGTTTTATCTTGTTTGAATAAAAAAATTATGGTGGGGTGAGAGGCTCGAACTCAGGATAACTCGAAGCTATGAGACCTACGCACTAGCCAACTGCACCGCCACCCCTCAATAACAAGATTGAATTTAGAGACCAAACCGACACAAAATGATTTTTTGCTAGGTTTTACCGGACATGTTTTATCTCGTTAGAATAAAAAAAAATATGGTGGGGTGAGATAGGCTTGAACTCTCGAACCTAGGATAACTCAAAGCTATGAGACCTTTGCATTAGCCAACTGCACCACCACTCCTTGATAACAAGGTTTTTATTCATAGACCAAACCGACACAAAAAGATCTTTTGCTAGGCTTTATAGTTCATGTTTAATCTTGAATGAATAAATAAAACTATGGTGGGGTGAGAGGTAGCTCAAACTCTCGACCTTAGGATAACTCGATGCTATGAGACTTATGCACTAGCCAACTACACCACCACCCCTCGATAACAACATTTTGATTCAAAGGCCAAACAGACACAAAATGATCTTTTGCTAGGTTTTACAAGACATGTTTTATCTGGTTTGAATAAAAAAAAAAAATATGGTGGGGTGAGAGAAGCTCGAACTAAGGATAACTCGAAGCTATGAGACCTACACGCTAGCCAACTACGCCCACCCCTTGACACCAACGTTTTGATTCTGAGGCCAAACCGACACAAAATGATCTGTTTCTAGGTTTTACAAGACATGTTTTATCCGGTTTGAAATAAAAACTAAAAAAAAAAAAAGCTCGGGTGAGAGAGGCCCAAACTGTCGACCTCAGGATAACTCGAATTTATGAGACCTATGTGCTAGCCAACTGCGCCACCACCCCTCAATAACAAGGTTTTGATTTCGAGGCCAAACACCGACACAAAATGATCTTTAGCTAGGTTTTACAGAACATGTTTTATCTCGTTTGAATAAAAACAGTATGGTGGGGTGAGAGAGGCTCGAACTCAAGATAACTCAAAGCTATGAGACCTGTGACACAATCGCACTTTTGAAGGCAGCGGACTAGCGATTGTGTGGCACTCACTTTCCAACGACAAGTGAGCTAAGCCAATTTGTACTTGCGTCGCCTACGGCCAAGCGACGTATGATCAAGCCTCTAGCCTCGGTTTTAAAAGAAGGTTTTGGAAAACGAGGGTAGAGAGAGATTTTAGAAAGAGAGATTTTTGAAAGAGACGTTATATAAGCAAGCAAGAGAGAGATAACAACGGCTTAACATATATAACCTTGGGTAGGGAGAAGTTGACAACTAGTCATATCCCCCTATAGTACATTCTGAGACATTTCATGTCTGGCAGGCCTAGACATGATATTTTTGAGGCGTCATACGCCCTAGAACTATAGAAGTAAAAACACTAGAATGAAAAGACATGACAAGGGTTTGGCTTGCCATAGGCATGCGGCCATGGGCAACACGCCCTGGACGAGCATGACCGTGACATCCTCCCCCACTTAATTGGTTGACGACCACGTCAACCGACTACTTTCAAACCTAGCGATGTGGGTGGCGGCGGAGTTCAGGTCTTCGGCGCGTTCCCAGCTGGTTTCCTCTGTAGGGAGATTCTTCCATTTGACAAGGAATTCACGAATCGTCCGTACAGGTCGTCCTATCTTCCTAACCCTGTCGGCGAGGATCTCCTCTACTTCTTTTGTTTCTTTTTGCCTCAGATCGATGCTCGGTCTTGTGATTGCATTTCGTTGGTCGTCGTCTGGGTCAGGGTGGTATGGCTTCAAGTTGCTCACATGAATTACTGGGTGGATTTTCATCCATGTGGGGAGTGCAACTCGGTAGGAGGTAGTCCCGATCTTTTTAAGGACTTCAACCGGGCCTTCATACTTGCGAACTAGTCTCTGGTCCTTTCGGTTGCGAAATCTGATCTGTTCTGGTTTCAGCTTGATGAGGACTTGATCTCCTGCTCGGAATTGAAGGGGGCGACGCTTCTTGTCTGCCCACTTTTTCATATGCTTGGAAGCCTTCTCTAAATATGCCCGGGCTATATCTGTTGTCTGCTTCCATTCTCTTGTGAAGTTGTGAGCTTGAGGGTTTTTCCCTGCATAAGGATGATCGATAATATGGGGTAAGGCCGGTTGTCGTCCACTTACAATTTCAAAGGGACTCTTTCCCGTAGACGAGCTAGTTTAACAATTGAAGCAAAATTGGGCGACATCTAACAGTTTTATCCAGTTCTTCTGGCGAGCGTCGACGAAGTGACGTGAGTATTCTTCGAGCAAGCAATTGAACCGTTCTGTCTGACCATCGGTTTGAGGGTGGTAACTCGAGGAGATGTTTAATGTTGTTCCCAAGAAGGCGAATAACTCGGTCCAAAATGTCCCAATGAATCTGCCGTACCGATCACTGATGATGCTCGACGGAATACCCCATAACTTTACAATGTGTTTGAAAAATAGTTGAGCTGTGAGTTCGGCCGAGCATAATTTGGGAGTGGGGATGAACGTCGCATATTTTGAGAATCGGTCTACGATAACCAAGATAGCGTCATATTCCCCGACTTTTGGGAGGTGTGTTATGAAGTCCAGAGATACACTTTCCCAGGGTCTTGTCGGCACAGGTAGAGGTTCCAAGAGTCCTGAGACTTTGGCTTTCTTGACTTTGTCCTGTTGACAGATGAGGCACGTCTTGGTGTATTGCATTATGTCATCTCGCATGTTTGGCCAGAAGTACCCTTTTTTTATTAGAGCGTATGTTTTTTGCCACCAAGGATGTCTGGCCCATAGGGTATCATGACATTCCTGAATGAGCTTCTTCCTCAGTTCTCCCGTTCTTGGGACATACAATCTGTTTCCTTTTGTCATCAGAAGGTCTCCCTCAACCCAAAACTGTCGTGTTTTCCCAGCTTTAGCTAGTTCGACGACGGCTTTGGCCGATGGGTCTTTATGTAAATGTTCCTTGATGATGTCGCGCATCGATCCATCGATCTTACTTGAGTGAATATGGGCTAACATGCACAGGGCCGCATGTTCGCCCTTTCGACTCAGTGCGTCGGCTGCTTGATTACTCTTCCCTGCTTTGTGTTCGAACTTGAAGTCGAATTCAGCCAACGACTCCTGCCACCGGGCTTGTTTTACCGTCAATTTTGGTTGATCAAAGAAGTGGCAAATGGCGCTGTTATCTGTCTTCACTACGAACTGTGATCCCAAGAGATATTGTCTCCAGACTCGAAGGCAATGGACTACTGCCAGCATTTCTTTTTCGAAGATAGTGTATCTACGTTCGGCGTCATTGAGCTTTCGACTTTCGAAAGCGATGGGGTGGCCTTCCTGAATAAGGACCCCACCTAGGGCAAAGTCGGAAGCGTCTGTTTCTATTTCAAATGGCTTTGTAACATCTACCAATCCGAGGACAGGACCCCCCATCATGGTTGTTTTCAGATCTTCAAAGGCCATTTGACAATCATTTGACCACGACCAAGTGTGGTCTTTCTTCAACAGCTCAGTCAATGGGGCGGCTCGTCGTGAAAACCCTTCGACGAACCGCCTATAGTAGTTGGCTAATCCTAAGAAGGACCGCAAATCGGATACGAAAGTAGGAACCTTCCATTCTTGGATAGCTTTTATCTTATCGCTATTCATACTAATCTGTCCACATTTGACGACATGTCCAAGAAAGTTGATGCATGTTTGTGCGAATGCACATTTCTCTTTCTTGACATACAGTTGGTTTTGTCGTAGCTTGTCGAACACCAGCTTCAAGTGCACTTTGTGTTCCTCTAGGGTTGTGCTGTAAACCACTATGTCGTCGAGGTATACTATGACAAACTGATCCAAGTATTCGTAGAAAACTTGGTTCATCAACGTGCAGAAAGTAGCTGGAGCGTTTGTCAAGCCAAAGGGAATTACTAGGAATTCGAAGGCCCCATATCTTGTTACGCACGTCGTCTTGGGCTCGTCCCCTTCGGCAATACGTACTTGGTAATACCCTGATCGTAAGTCCAACTTCGCGAAGTACTTGGCCCCGTGAAGTTGGTCGAACAAGTCGGATATTATCGACAGTGGATATTTGTTGCGTACCGTCACCTTGTTTAAGGCTCTATAGTCTATGCACAGACGCAACGTCCCATCCTTCTTCTTCTGGAACAGTACGGGGGCTTCGTAAGGTGCCTTTGCCGGGCGGATGAATCCCGCCTTCAGCAACTCATCCAGTTGTTTCCTTAATTCGACTAGCTCGGGCGGAGCCATCCGGTATGCGTTCTTCGTTGGCGGTTTAACTCCGGGGATGAGTTCGATTTCGTGATCAGTGCCTCGACGAGGTGGTAATGTTTGGGGTAAGCTCTCTGGCATTATGTCAGCATAGTTGTTTAGTACCTCATTGATTTTATTTGGGACAGTTTCTTCGGTGGTTGTTACTTCCATCAATGGTATGGCCATAAATGTAGGTTCCTCACGTGCGAGTCCCCTTTTTAATTGTATGGCCGAGATCATTCGAAGATTACCTGATTGCTTGATGCTTGCAAGTATTACTGTGGGGTTGCGGTCGGTGATCACTAAACATTTTGCCAGCGGTATTGGGATAACTTTGTGTTCTAGGAGGAACTCCATCCCAAGTACCACGTCAAAGTCGTCCATGCGAGCTATGACAAGATCTAGCTCTCCTGTCCAATCCCCTATTTTAAAGGGAACTCTTTTGGAAACTCCCACAATAGGCAAGGCCTCAGAGTTGACAGCTTTCATTTTTCCCGGGTCCTTTCCTATAGTGAGTCCTAATCTTCGGGCTTCTTGATCGGCGATGAAGTTGTGGGTCGCTCCTGAATCTATCAGAGTGCTCCTATTCGGTTGGGAATTTATTGTTGCATCTACGAACATGAGCCCTTTCTCTACTATGTCCTTCGGTTCGACCTTCCGTTGGAGGGCTGACAAGAATTTAAGCGCGCCCATTCGGGGATTGTCTTGATCTTTCTTCTTGTCAAGCATAGTCTCAACCCTTGCGTCATTGCTCTCTTGAATGGACACTTGGAGCGCAGTGAGAGAGGCCCGATGAGGACAGTAAGATACTTTGTGGGGACCTTTACACAGCATGCATTGTAAAGGCGTCGTCGTGTGGTTCCTTTGATGGTAAGGTCCTCGAGATGTCCCCGCTTGGTTGTTCTGAGGAGGTCTATCCGTCCATCCGCTTGGTCTGTCGTTACCTCCGTTCGGCCTGTTGGGGCTTCCATTTTGATGACTTGGTGGTTTGTATGGCTTGCCCCCAGTGTTTGGGGATGGTGTTATTCTTCTTTGGGATCCCGCTTCGTTCCCATAGTCTAGGAGTCTCTCGGCACAGGCCATTGCGGCAGCTAGGGTTTGGACCTTGTTCTCGTGTAGCTTTGTTTTGGCCCACGGCTGTAACCCATTTATAAAGAAGAACACCTTGTCCTTCTCTGATGTGCCCCTGATATCTAACATCAGGGTTGAGAACTGTCTGACATAGTTTCGTATGCCTCCAGTGTGTTTCAGGGCTATTAGTTTTTCCATTGCTAAATGTCCTGCGTTTTCGGGGAGGAACTGGTCCCTCAACTCTTTCTTAAGGTCCTCTCACGAGTCAATGGTGCACAATCCATCCTCGATGTCTTGCACCTTCGTACGCCACCACAGTTTGGCGTCGTCTATGAGATACATCGAGGCTACGGTCACCTTCTTGTCTTCAGTACAAGCCGTTGTGGCTTTGAAGTACTGTTCGACATCAAAGATGAAGTTTTCCAACTCTTTAGCATCCCGATTCCCTTTAAAGGCTCTAGGATCTGGGAATCTTAGTTTGTTGGATCCTGTATTAGTTTGTCCAGCCGTGACGTTCTCCACGGCTTTCATGGTCACTTCAATTCGAGTGCCCATGGAGGCCATTCTTTCTTGGATGTCGTCGATTGTTGTTTTGAACTCATCAGCTAATCCATTGAACAAGCTCATCATTGTATTTTGTAGCACGTCGAACTCTTCGCCACGTCCCTCCTTGTGCGCGACAGAGCTATCCGGACTACCAGACGGTTTTGGGCTGCTCGTAGGAGCAACTCTTTCTTCGAGCGAGGTCACTCGAAACATCAATTCTGCGATTGGCAACCCATCCAGGCGGTTGCCCATTGCGTCGATTCCTACGACTTTCTCACTCAATTCGGTCACCCGTGCTTCTAGGAAGCGGAGGGTGTCAGGGACTTCTTTGAGGAACAGCATTTCCTCCTCTATTAGCGTAAGCCGGTCGGCTTGTGCTTTGGGTGTCGACTTTGTCGCCGACATGGTTTCGGTCTTTACTGTGTCACGGAGCTAACAAAGCTCTGATACCACTTGACACAATCGCACTTTTGAAGGCAGCGGACTAGCGATTGTGCGACACTCCCTTTCAACGACAAGTGAGCTAAGCCAATTTGTACTTGCGTCGCCTACGGCCAAGCGACGTATGATCAAGCCTCTAGCCTCGGTTTTAAAAGAATGTTTTGGAAAACGAGGGTAGAGAGAGATTTTAGAAAGAGAGATTTTTGAAAGAGACGTTATATAAGCAAGCAAGAGAGAGATAACAACGGCTTAACATATATAACCTTGGGTAGGGAGAAGTTGACAACTAGTCATATCCCCCTATAGTACATTCTGAGACATTTCATGTCTGGCAGGCCTAGACATGATATTTTTGAGGCGTCATACGCCCTAGAACTACAAAAGTAAAAACACTAGAATGAAAAGACATGACAAGGGTTTGGCTTGCCATAGGCATGCGGCCATGGGCAACACACCCTGGACGAGCATGACCGTGACAACCTGCACGCTAGCCAACTACGCCACAACCACTCGATAACAAGGTTTTGATTTCGAAGCCAAACACAAACATAAAATGATATTTTGTTAGATTTTACAGGACATGTTTTATCTCGTTAAAAAAAAAAAGATACATGGTGGGGGGAGAGAGGCTCGAACTCTCAAGGATAACTCGAAGCTATGAGACCTACGCGCTAACCAACTACACCACCACCCCTCGATAACAAGGTTTTGATTCAAAGGCCAAACCGAAACAAAATGATCTATTTCTAGGTTTTGCAGGAAATTTTTTATCTTGTTTGAATAAAAAATAATATGTTGGGGTAAGAGAGGCTCAAACTCTCAACCTCAGAATAACTTAAAGCTATGAGACCTACGCGCTAGCCAACTGCACCACCACCCCTCGATAGCAAGGTTTTGATTTCGAGGACAAACGAACACAAAATGATCTTTTTCTAGGTTTTACAGGACATGTTTTATCTCGTTTGAATAAAAAAAATATGGTGGGGTGAGAGAGGCCCGAACTCAGGATAACTCGAAACTGTGAGACCTACGCGCTAGCCAACTACGCTACCAACCCTCGATAACAAGATTTTGATTCCGAGGCCAAACCGACACAAAATGAAATTTTGCTAGGTTTTATAGTACATGTTTTATATCATTTAAATAAAAATAATATGGTGGAGGTGAGAGAGACTCAAACCCTCAACCTCAGGATAACTAAAAGCCATGAGATCTATGCACTAGCCACTACACCACCATCCCTTAATAACAAGGTTTTTTATTCTGAGGCCAAACCGACACAAAATGATCTTTTACTAGGTTTTACAGGACATGTTTTATCTCGTTTGAATAAAAAAAAATATGGAGGGGTTAGAAAGGCTCGAACTCAGGATAACTCAAAGCTAAGACACTTACGCGCTAGCCAACTACGCCACCACCCCTCGATAACAAGGTTTTGATTCCGAGGCAAACCGACACAAAATTAAATTTTGCTAGGTTTTATAGTACATGTTTTATCTCTTTTGAATAAAAAAAATATGGTGGGGTGACAGAGGCTCGAACTCATGATAATTCGAAGCTATGAGACCTACGCGCTAGCCAACTGCGTTACCACCCCTCGATAACAAGGTTTTGATTTCGAGCCCAAACCGACACAAAATGATCTTTTTCTAGGTTTTACAGGACATGTTTTATCCTCTTTGAATAAAAAAAAAATATGATGGGGTGAGAGAGGCTTGAGAGTATATGTTGGGGTGAATGAGGCTCGAACTCTCAACCTTAGGATAACTCAAAGCTATGAGAGCTACGTGCTAGCCAACTGCGCCACCACCACTCGATAACAAGGTTTTGATTTCGAGGCCAAACTGACACAAAATTATCTTTTGCTAGGTTTTATAGGATATGTTTTATCTCGTTTGAATAAAAAAAATATGGTGGGGTGAGAGAGGCTCAAACTCAGGATAACTCAGAAGAAAAGACACCTACGCGCTAGCCAACTGCGCCACCACCCCTCGATAACAAGGTTTTGATTCCGAGGCCAAACCAACACAAAATTAAATTTTGCTAGGTTTTATAGTACATGTTTTATCTCTTTTGAATAATAAAAAATATGGTGGGGGTGAGAGAGGCTCGAACTCAAGATAACTCGAAGCTATGAGACCTACGCGCTAGCCAACTGCGCCAACCCCTCGATAAGGATGTTTTGATTCCGAGCCCAAACCGAAACAAAATGATCTTTTGCTAGGTTTCACAGGACATGTTTTATCTTGTTTGAATAAAAAAGAAAATATGGTGAGGTATGAGAGGCTCGAAATCTCGACTTCAGGATAACTCGAATCTATGAGATCTACGCACTATCTAGCCAACTACGCCACCACCCCTCGAAATCAAGGTTTTGATTCCGAGGCCAAAATGATCTTTTGCTAGGTTTTACCGGACATGTTTTATCCTCTTTGAATAAAAAAAAATATGCTAGGGTGAGAGAGGCTCAAACTCTCGACCTCAGGATAACTCAAAGCTATGAGACCTATGCGCTAGCCAACTGCGCCACCACCCCTCGATAACAATCTTTTGATTCCGAGCCCAAAACGACACAAAATGATCTTTTGCTAGGTTTTCCAGGACATGTTTTATCTTGTTTGAATAAAAAAAAAAAATATGGTGAGGTATGAGAGGCTCGAAATCTTGACCTCAGGATAAATCGAAGCTATGAGACCCACGCACTAGCTAGCCAACTACGCCACCCTTGATTTCGAGGCTAAAATGATCTTTTGCTAGGTTTCACCAGACATGTTTTATCCTCTTTGAATAAAAAAAAAATATATTGGGGTGAGAGAGGCCAAAATGATCTTTTGCTAGGATTTACCGGGGGTGAGAGAGGCTCGAACTCTCGACATCAGTATAACTCGAAGCTATGAGACCTACGCGCTAGCCAACTACGCCACCACCTCTCGATAACAATCTTTAGATTTCGAGCCCAAACCGACACAAAATGATCTTTTGCTAGGTTTTGCAGGACATGTTTTATCTTGTTTGAATAAAAAAAAAATATGGTGAGGTATGAGAGGCTCGAAATCTTGACCTCAGGATAAATCAAAGCTATGAGACCTACGCACTAGCTAGCCAACTACGCCACCACCCCTCGAAATCAAGGTTTTGATTCCGAGGCTAAAATGATCTTTTGCTAGGTTTTACCGAACATGTTTTATCCTCTTTGAATAAAAAAAAATATGTTGGGGTGAGAGAGGCTCGAACTCTCGACCTCAGGATAACTCGAAGCTATGAGACCTACGCGCTAGCCAACTGCGCCACCACCCCTCAATAACAAGGTTTTGATTCCGAGCCCAAACCGACACAAAATGATCTTTTGCTAGGTGTTACAGGACATGTTTTATCTTGTTTGAATAAAAAAATTATGGTGAGGTATGAGAGGCTCGAAATCTTGACCTCAGAATAAATCGAAGCTATGAGACCTACGCACTAGCTAGCCAACTACGCCACCACCCCTCGAAATCAAGGTTTTGATTCCGAGGCTAAAATGATCTTTTGCTAGGTTTTACCGAACATGTTTTATCCTCTTTGAATAAAAAAAAATATGTTGGGGTGAGAGAGAAAAACTCTCGACCTCAGGATAACTCGAAGCTATGAGACCTACGCGCTAGCCAACTGCGCCACCACCCCTCAATAACAAGGTTTTGATTCCGAGCCCAAACCGACACAAAATGATCTTTTGCTAGGTGTTACAGGACATGTTTTATCTTGTTTGAATAAAAAAATTATGGTGAGGTATGAGAGGCTCGAAATCTTGACCTCAGAATAAATTGAAGCTATGAGACCTACGCACTAGCTAGCCAACTACGCCACCACCCCTCGAAATCATGGTTTTGATTCCGAGGCCAAAATGATCTTTTGCTAGGTTTTACCGGACATGTTTTATCCTCTTTGAATAAAACAAAAAATATGCTGGGGTGAAAGAGGCTCGAACTCTCGATCTCAGGATAACCCAAAGCCATGAGACCTACGCGCTAGCTAACTACATCACCACCCCACGATAATAGGGTTTAGATTACGAGGCCAAACCGACACAAAATGATCTTTTGCTAGGTTTTACAGGACATGTTTTATCTTTTTTGAATAAAAAAAATATGGTGGGGGTGAGAGAGGCTCTAACTCAAGATAATTCGAAGCTATGAGATCTACGTGCTAGCCAACTGCGCCACCACCCCTCAAGAACAGGGTTTTGATTCCGAGCCCAAACCGGCACAAAATGATCTTTTGCTAGGTTTTACAGGACATGTTTTATCTTCTTTGAATAAAAAAAATATGGTGAGGTATGAGAGACTCGAAATCTTGACCTCAGGATAAATCGAAGCTATGAGACCTACGCACTGGCTAGCCAACTATACCACCACCCCTCGAAATCAAGGTTTTGATTTCGAGGCCAAAATGATCTTTTGCAAGGTTTTACTGTTCAAGTGTGAGTGGCTCGAACTCTCGACATCAGCATAACTCGAAGCTATGAGACCTACGCGCTAGTCAACTGGGCCACCACCCCTCGATAACAAGCTTTTGAATCCGAGCCCAAACCGACACAAAATGATCTTTTGCTAGGTTTTACAGGACATGTTTTATCTTGTTTGAATAAAAAAATTATGGTGAGGTATGAGAGGCTCGAAATCTTGACCTCAGAATAAATCGAAGCTATGAGACCTACGCACTAGCTAGCCAACTACGCCACCAGGTTTTGATTCCGAGGCCAAAATGTTCTTTTGCTAGGTTTTACCGGACATGTTTTATCCTCTTTGAATAAAAAAAATATGTTGGGGTGAGAGAGGCTCGAACTCTCGACCTCAGGATAACTCGAAGCTATGAGACCTACGCGCTAGCCAACTGCGCCACCACCCCTCAATAACAAGGTTTTGATTCCGAGCCCAAACCGACACAAAATGATCTTTTGCTAGGTGTTACAGGACATGTTGTATCTCGTTTGAATAAAATAGAATATGGTGGGGGTGAGGGAGGCTCGAACTCGGCATAACTCGAAGCTATGAGACCTACGCGCTAGCCAACTGCGCCACCACCCCTCAATAACAACGTTTTGATTCCAAGCCCAAACCGACAGAAAATGATCTTTTGCTAGGTGTTACAGGACATGTTTTATCTTGTTTGAATAAAAATAATTATGGTGAGGTATGAGAGGCTCGAAATATTGACCTCAGAATAAATCGAAGCTATGAGACCTACGCATTAGCTAGCCAACTACGCCACCACCCCTCGAAATCAAGGTTTTGATTCCGAGGCTAAAACGATCTTTTGCTAGGTTTTACCGAACATGTTTTATCCTCTTTGAATAAAAAAAATATGTTGGGGTGAGAGAGGCTCGAACTCTCGACCTCAGGATAACTCGAAGCTATGAGACCTACGCGCTAGCCAACTGCGCCACCACCCCTCAATAACAAGGTTTTGATTCCGAGTTCAAACCGACACAAAATGATCTTTTGCTAGGTGTTACAGGACATGTTGTATCTCGTTTGATTAAAAAAGAATATGGTGGGGGTGAGAGAGGCTCAAACTCGGGATAACTCAAAGCTATGAGACCTACACACTAGCCAACTGCGCCACCACCCCTCAATAACAACGTTTTGATTCCAAGCCCAAACCGACAGAAAATGATCTTTTGCTAGGTGTTACAGGACATGTTTTATCTTGTTTGAATAAAAATAATTATGGTGGAAAATGATCTTTTGCTAGGTGTTACAGGACATGTTTTATCTTGTTTGAATAAAAATAATTATGGTGAGGTATGAGAGGCTCGAAATATTGACCTCAGAATAAATCGAAGCTATGAGACCTACGCATTAGCTAGCCAACTACGCCACCACCCCTCGAAATCAAGGTTTTGATTCCGAGGCTAAAACGATCTTTTGCTAGGTTTTACCGAACATGTTTTATCCTCTTTGAATAAAAAAAAAATATGTTGGGGTGAGGAGAGAGGCTCGAACTCTCGACCTCAGGATAACTCGAAGCTATGAGACCTACGCGCTAGCCAACTGCGCCTACACCCCTCAATAACAAGGTTTTGATTCCGAGCCGAAACCGACACAAAATGATCTTTTGCTAGGTGTTACAGGACATGTTTTATCTTGTTTGAATAAAAAAAATTATGGTGAGGTATGAGAGGCTCGAAATCTTGACCTCAGAATAAATCGAAGCTATGAGACCTACGCACTAGCTAGCCAACTACTCCACCACCCCTCGAAATCAGGGTTTTGATTCCGAGGCCAAAATGATCTTTTGCTAAATATGCTGGGGTGAAAGAGGCTCGAACTCTCGACCTCACGATAAACCAAAGTAATGAGACCTACGCACTAGCCAACTACGTCACCACCCCACGATAATAGGGTTTAGATTACGAGGTCAAACCGACACAAAATGATCTGTTGCTAGGTTTTACAGCACATGTTTTATCTTTTTTGAATAAAAGAAATATGGTGGGGGTGAGAGAGGCTCGAACTCAGGATAATTCGAAGCTATGAGATTTACGCACTAGCCAGCTGCGCCACCACCCCTCAATAACAGGGTTTTGATTCCGAGCCAAAATCGACACAAAATGATCTTTTGCTAGGTTTTACAGGACATGTTTTATCTTCTTTGAATAAAAAAAATATGGTGAGGTATGAGAGACTCGAAATCTTGACCTCAGGATAAATCGAAGCTATGAGACCTACGCACTCGCTAGCCAACTATACAACCACCCCTCGAAATCAAGGTTTTTTTATTTCGAGGCCAAAATGATCTTTTGCAAGGTTTTACTCGGCAAGTGTGAGTGGCTCGAACTCTCGACATCAGCATAACTCGAAGCTATGAGATCTACGCGCTAGCCAACTAGGCCACCACCCCTCGATAACAAGCTTTTGAATCCGAGCCCAAACCGACACAAAATGATCTTTTGCTAGGTTTTACAGGACATGTTTTATCTTGTTGAATAAAAAAAAATATGGTGAGGTATGAGAGGTTCGAAATCGTGACCTCAGGATAAATCGAAGCTATGAGACCTACGCACTAACTAGCCAACTACACCACCACACCTCGAAATTATTGATTCTTAGGCCAAAATGATCTTTTGCTAGGTTTTACCGGACATGTTTTATCCTGTTTGAATAAAAAAAAATATGTTGGGGTGCGAGAGGCTCGAACTCACGACCTCAGGATAACTCGAAGCTATGAGACCTACGCGCTAGCCAACTGCACCACCACCCCTCAATAACAAGTTTTTGATTTCGAGTCCAAACCGACACAAAATGATCTTTTGCTAGGTTTTAAGGGACATGTTTTATCTTGTTTGAAAAAAAGAAATATGGTGAGGTATGAGAGGCTTGAAATCTTGACCTCAAGATAAATCGAAGCTATGAGACCTATGCACTAGCTAGCCAACTACGCCACCACCCCTCGAAATCAAGGTTTTGATTCCGAGGCCAAAATGTTCTTTTGCTAGGTTGTACCGGACATGTTTTATCCTCTTTGAATAAAAAAAAATATGTTGGGGTGAGAGAGGCTCGAACTCTCGACCTCAGGATAACTCGAAGCTATGAGACCTACGCGCTAGCCAACTACGCCACCACCCATCAATAACAAGGTTTTGATTCTGAGCCCAAACCGACACAAAATGATCTTTTACTAGGTGTTACAGGACATGTTTTATCTTGTTTGAGTAAAAAAAACTTGTTGGATCGGTATGGCAACCCTAGAGGGGGGGTGAATAGGGTTTTAACGATAAAAGTGTTTAAACTTGATTAATTTTTCTAATGATAAAACTTTTTACAAATAAGTAGAAGATGATAATTACTAAAGCAAAATAATTCAAGTCAAAACAATAATCAAGTAGAACATGCAATAAACATAATAATAATCTTGAAATTAAATAGGAAAGAGTTAGAGAAAATGACACCGTAGTTTTATAGTGGTTCGGTCAAACTTGACCTACTCCACTCCCCAAGCGCCTCTTGGGAATTTGAATAAAGAACTTTTCCGACTCTTTCCACGGATCAGAGCCAAACCGGTACACCGCTCTTTTTACGAGTTCAAGAGCAAACTCAATCCTTTCAACGACGCAGGATCAAACCGATACAAGTATTTGAGTTTGATAATAACACACCACAACTCTCTCAAAGAGTAGATTTACAATTTGGGATACTGACAACTATTTCCTCACAATATAATAATAATCCCTCTCAAGAATAAGATGAAAAGAAATAAACTTGTAAGCTTGGAGAGAGCAATAAACAATGGAGACTTTGAACATGAGGATTGAAGAATGTATGTAAGTTGTGTCTAATAAAAATGTGGGGAAGATGAGTTTATATAGAGGAGAAAAAGTGGCAAAATGTAGGATTGAATATTGACCATTGGATTGTGTTAGGAATAATGGAAGGTGGAGNGGAGAGAGCAATAAACAATGGAGACTTTGAACAAATGAGGATTGAAGAATGTATGTAAGTTGTGTCTAATAAAAATGTGGGGAAGATGAGTTTATATAGAGGAGAAAAAGTGGCAAAATGTAGGATTGAATATTGACCATTGGATTGTGTTAGGAATAATGGAAGGTGGAGATTAAAAGTAATTAAGTAAGAAAATTTTCTAAATTCATTTATTTCAAAATTTTAATATAATAGTAATATAATATAATAATAATAAAAAGTTATGTGAGTAACGGTAAAATGTAATTCAAAATTTATTATAAATATAATAATATAATAATATAATATAGTAATAATAAAATTCGATGTGAGTAACGGTTATATTCAAATTTATATTTGTAAAAATAATTTTATTTAGAAATGTAATAATAAGAAAAACTCCACCATGTGTTACTCTTCCAATATTATAAATGTCATACTTTGATATATTTTGATTTGTCCATCATTTTGATTTTGTTGCCACATCATCACGTCGGGTATGTTGTCTCGACTCTAATTTCTTCGTTTTAGCTCTGATTTGAGTAATTGAAAAGTTGTTGTAATCGTTATTCCCGACCTTATACTGTGGACAGTTCAAAAAACTGAAAATAGTTAATAATTAAAAGTAGGTTTGTTATCATCAAAACATCCATAATTAATTCATTGAAATTAATTAATGTGAGATCAAGGGCCAATAAGCCAACAATACTATGGTGAGGTATGAGAGGCTCGAAATCTTGACCTCAGGATAAATCGAAGCTATGAGACCTATGCACTACCTAGCCAACTACGCCACCACCCCTCGAAATCAAGGTTTTGATTCCGAGGCTAAAATGATCTTTTGCTAGGTTTTACCGAACATGTTTTATCCTCTTTGAATAAAAATAAATATGTTGGGGTGAGAGAGGCTCGAACTCTCGACCTCACGATAACTCGAAGCTATGAGACCTACGCGCTAGCCAACTACGCCACCACCCCTCAATAACAAGGTTTTGATTCCGAGCCCAAACCGACACAAAATGATCTTTTGCTGTTACAGGACATGTTTTATCTTGTTTGAATAAAAAAATTATGGTGAGGTATGAGAGGCTCGAAATCTTGACCTCAAAATAAATCGAAGCTATGAGGCCTAAGCACTAGCTAGCCAACTACGCCACCACCCCTCGAAATCAAGGTTTTGATTCCGAGGCCAAAATGTTCTTTTGCTAGTTTTTACCGGACATGTTTTATCCTCTTTGAATAAAAAAAGATATGTTGGGGTGAGAGAGGCTCAAACTCTCGACCTCAGGATAACTCGAAGCTATGAGACCTACGCGCTAGCCAACTGCGCCACCACCCCTCAATAACAGCGTTTTGATTCCGAGCCCAAACCGACAGAAAATGATCTTTTGCTAGGTGTTACAGGACATGTTTTATCTTGTTTGAATAAAAAAAAGTTTTGGTGAGGGTATGAGAGGCTCGAAATCTTGACCTCAGGATAAATCGAAGCTATGAGACCTACGCACTACCTAGCCAACTACGCCACCACCCCTCGAAATCAAGGTTTTGATTCCGAGGCTAAAATGATCTTTTGCTAGGTTTTACCGAACATGTTTTATCCTCTTTGAATAAAAAAAAAATATGTTGGGAATGATCTTTTGCTAGGTTTTACCGAACATGTTTTATCCTCTTTGAATAAAAAAAAAATATGTTGGGGTGAGAGAGGCTCGAACTCTCGACCTCAGGATAACTCGAAGCTATGAGACCTACGCGCTAGCCAACTACGCCACCACCCCTCAATAACAAGGTTTTGATTTCGAGCCCAAACCGACACAAAATGATCTTTTGCTAGGTGTTACAGGACATGTTTTAAGGTTTTGATTTCGAGCCCAAACCGACACAAAATGATCTTTTGCTAGGTGTTACAGGACATGTTTTATCTTGTTTGAATAAAAAAATTATGGTGAGGTATGAGAGGCTCGAAATCTTGACCTCAGAATAAATCGAAGCTATGAGACCTACGCACTAGCTAGCCAACTACGCCACCACCCCTCGAAATCATGGTTTTGATTCCGAGGCCAAAATGATCTTTTGCTAGGTTTTACCGGACATGTTTTATCCTCTTTGATTAAAACAAAAAATATGCTGGGGTGAAAGAGGCTCGAACTCTCGACCTCAGGATAACTCGAAGCTATGAGACCTACGCGCTAGCCAACTGCGCCACCACCCCTCAATAACAAGGTTTAGATTACGAGGCCAAACCGACACAAAATGATCTTTTGCTAGGTTTTACAGGACATGTTTTA
>NW_019272054.1:429519-495968 GCF_002738345.1 Cucurbita maxima
ATAACTCGAAGCTATGAGACCTACGCGCTAGCCAACTGCGCCACCACCCCTCAATAACAGCGTTTTGATTCCGAGCCCAAACCGACAGAAAATGATCTTTTGCTAGGTGTTACCGGACATGTTTTATCTTGTTTGAATAAAAAAACGTTTTGGTGAGGTATGAGAGGCTCGAAATCTTGACCTCAGGATAAATCGAAGCTATGAGACCTACGCACTAGCTAGCCAACTACGCCACCACCCCTCGAAATCAAGGTTTTGATTCCGAGGCTAAAATGATCTTTTGCTAGGTTTTACCGAACATGTTTTATCCTATTTGAATAAAAATAAATATGTTGGGGTGAGAGAGGCTCGAACTCTCGACCTCAGGATAACTCGAAGCTATGAGACCTACGCGCTAGCCAACTGCGCCACCACCCCTCAATAACAAGGTTTAGATTACGAGGCCAAACCGACACAAAATGATCTTTTGCTAGGTTTTACAGGACATGTTTTATCTTGTTTGAGTAAAAAAAATTATGGTGAGGTATGAGAGGCTCGAAATCTTGACCTCAGAACAAATCGAAGCTATGAGACCTACACACTAGCTAGCCAACTACGCCACCACCCCTCGAAATCAAGGTTTTAATTCCGAGGCCAAAATGTTCTCTTGCTAGGTTTTACCGGACATGTTTTATCCTCTTTGAATAAAAAAAAAATAGGTTGGGGTGAGAGAGGCTCGAACTCTCGACCTCAGGATAACTCGAAGCTATGAGACCTACGCGCTAGCCAACTACGCCACCACCCCTCAATAACAAGGTTTTGATTCCGAGCCCAAACCGACACAAAATGATCTTTTGCTAGGACATGTTTTATCTTGTTTGAATAAAAAAATTATGGTGAGGTATGAGAGGCTCGAAATCTTGACCTCAGAATAAATCGAAGCTATGAGACCTACGCACTAGCTAGCCAACTACGCCACCACCCCTCGAAATCAAGGTTTTAATTCCGAGGCCAAAATGTTCTTTTGCTAGGTTTTACCGGACATGTTTTATCCTCTTTGAATAAAAAAAAAATATGTTGGGGTGAGAGAGGCTCGAACTCTCGACCTCAGGATAACTCGAAGCTATGAGACCTACGCGCTAGCCAACTGCGCCACCACCCCTCAATAACAAGGTTTTGATTCCGAGCCCAAACCGACACAAAATGATCTTTTGCTAGGTGTTACAGGACATGTTTTATCTTGTTTGAATAAAAAAATTATGGTGAGGTATGAGAGGCTCGAAATCTTGACCTCAGAATAAATCGAAGCTATGAGACCTACGCACTAGCTAGCCAACTACGCCACCACCTCTCGAAATCAAGGTTTTAATTCCGAGGCCAAAATGTTCTTTTGCTAGGTTTTACCGGACATGTTTTATCCTCTTTGAATAAAAAAAAAATATGTTGGGGTGAGAGAGGCTCGAACTCTCGACCTCAGGATAACTCGAAGCTATGAGACCTACGCGCTAGCCAACTGCGCCACCACCCCTCAATAACAAGGTTTTGATTCCGAGCCCAAACCGACACAAAATGATCTTTTGCTAGGTTTTACAGGACATGTTTTTATCTTGTTTCAGTAAAAAAAATTATGGTGAGGTATGAGAGGCTCGAAATCTTGACCTCAGAACAAATCGAAGCTATGAGACCTACGCACTAGCTAGCCAACTACGCCACCACCCCTCGAAATCAAGGTTTTAATTCCGAGGCCAAAATGTTCTTTTGCTAGGTTTTACCGGACATGTTTTATCCTCTTTGAATAAAAAAAAATAGGTTGGGGTGAGAGAGGCTCGAACTCTCGACCTCAGGATAACTCGAAGCTATGAGACCTACGCGCTAGCCAACTGCGCCACCACCCCTCAATAACAAGGTTTTGATTTCGAGCCCAAACCGACACAAAATGATCTTTTGCTAGGTGTTACAGGACATGTTGTATCTCGTTTGAATAAAATAGAATATGGTGGGGGTGAGGGAGGCTCGAACTCGGCATAACTCGAAGCTATGAGACCTACGCGCTAGCCAACTGCGCCACCACCCCTCAATAACAGCGTTTTGATTCCGAGGCCAAACCGACACAAAATGATCTTTTGCTAGGTTTTACAGGACATGTTTTTATCTTGTTTCAGTAAAAAAAATTATGGTGAGGTATGAGAGGCTCGAAATCTTGACCTCAGAACAAATCGAAGCTATGAGACCTACGCACTAGCTAGCCAACTACGCCACCACCCCTCGAAATCAAGGTTTTAATTCCGAGGCCAAAATGTTCTTTTGCTAGGTTTTACCGGACATGTTTTATCCTCTTTGAATAAAAAAAAATAGGTTGGGGTGAGAGAGGCTCGAACTCTCGACCTCAGGATAACTCGAAGCTATGAGACCTACGCGCTAGCCAACTGCGCCACCACCCCTCAATAACACGGTTTTGATTCCGAGCCCAAACCGACACAAAATGATCTTTTGCTAGGTGTTACAGGACATGTTGTATCTCGTTTGAATAAAATAGAATATGGTGGGGGTGAGGGAGGCTCGAACTCGGCATAACTCGAAGCTATGAGACCTACGCGCTAGCCAACTGCGCCACCACCCCTCAATAACAGCGTTTTGATTCCGAGCCCAAACCGACAGAAAATGATCTTTTGCTAGGTGTTACAGGACATGTTTTATCGTGTTTGAATAAAAAAAAGTTTTGGTGAGGTATGAGAGGCTCGAAATCTTAACCTCAGGATAAATCGAAGCTATGAGACCTACGCACTAGCTAGCCAACTACGCGACCACCCCTCGAAATCAAGGTTTTGATTCCGAGGCTAAAATGATCTTTTGCTAGGTTTTACCGAACATGTTTTATCCTCTTTGAATAAAAATAAATATGTTGGGGTGAGAGAGGCTCGAACTCTCGACCTCAGGATAACTCGAAGCTATGAGACCTACGCGCTAGCCAACTGCGCCACCACCCCTCAATAACAAGGTTTAGATTACGAGGCCAAACCGACACAAAATGATCTTTTGCTAGGTTTTACAGGACATGTTTTATCTTGTTTGAGTAAAAAAAATTATGGTGAGGTATGAGAGGCTCGAAATCTTGACCTCAGAACAAATCGAAGCTATGAGACCTACGCACTAGCTAGCCAACTACGCCACCACCCCTCGAAATCAAGGTTTTAATTCCGAGGCCAAAATGTTCTTTTGCTAGGTTTTACCGGACATGTTTTATCCTCCTTGAATAAAAAAAAAATAGGTTGGGGTGAGAGAGGCTCGAACTCTCGACCTCAGGATAACTCGAAGCTATGAGACCTACGCGCTAGCCAACTGCGCCACCACCCCTCAATAACAAGGTTTTGATTCCGAGCCCAAACGGACACAAAATGATCTTTTGCTAGGTGTTACAGGACATGTTGTATCTCGTTTGAATAAAATAGAATATGGTGGGGGTGAGGGAGGCTCGAACTCGGCATAACTCGAAGCTATGAGACCTACGCGCTAGCCCACTGCGCCACCACCCCTCAATAACAGCGTTTTGATTCCGAGGCCAAACCGACACAAAATGATCTTTTGCTAGGTGTTACAGGACATGTTGTATCTCGTTTGAATAAAATAGAATATGGTGGGGGTGAGGGAGGCTCGAACTCGGCATAACTCGAAGCTATGAGACCTACGCGCTAGCCCACTGCGCCACCACCCCTCAATAACAGCGTTTTGATTCCGAGGCCAAACCGACACAAAATGATCTTTTGCTAGGTGTTACAGGACATGTTGTATCTCGTTTGAATAAAATAGAATATGGTGGGGGTGAGGGAGGCTCGAACTCGGCATAACTCGAAGCTATGAGACCTACGCGCTAGCCCACTGCGCCACCACCCCTCAATAACAGCGTTTTGATTCCGAGGCCAAACCGACACAAAATGATCTTTTGCTAGGTGTTACAGGACATGTTGTATCTCGTTTGAATAAAATAGAATATGGTGGGGGTGAGGGAGGCTCGAACTCGGCATAACTCGAAGCTATGAGACCTACGCGCTAGCCCACTGCGCCACCACCCCTCAATAACAGCGTTTTGATTCCGAGGCCAAACCGACACAAAATGATCTTTTGCTAGGTGTTACAGGACATGTTGTATCTCGTTTGAATAAAATAGAATATGGTGGGGGTGAGGGAGGCTCGAACTCGGCATAACTCGAAGCTATGAGACCTACGCGCTAGCCCACTGCGCCACCACCCCTCAATAACAGCGTTTTGATTCCGAGGCCAAACCGACACAAAATGATCTTTTGCTAGGTGTTACAGGACATGTTGTATCTCGTTTGAATAAAATAGAATATGGTGGGGGTGAGGGAGGCTCGAACTCGGCATAACTCGAAGCTATGAGACCTACGCGCTAGCCCACTGCGCCACCACCCCTCAATAACAGCGTTTTGATTCCGAGGCCAAACCGACACAAAATGATCTTTTGCTAGGTGTTACAGGACATGTTGTATCTCGTTTGAATAAAATAGAATATGGTGGGGGTGAGGGAGGCTCGAACTCGGCATAACTCGAAGCTATGAGACCTACGCGCTAGCCCACTGCGCCACCACCCCTCAATAACAGCGTTTTGATTCCGAGGCCAAACCGACACAAAATGATCTTTTGCTAGGTGTTACAGGACATGTTGTATCTCGTTTGAATAAAATAGAATATGGTGGGGGTGAGGGAGGCTCGAACTCGGCATAACTCGAAGCTATGAGACCTACGCGCTAGCCCACTGCGCCACCACCCCTCAATAACAGCGTTTTGATTCCGAGGCCAAACCGACACAAAATGATCTTTTGCTAGGTGTTACAGGACATGTTGTATCTCGTTTGAATAAAATAGAATATGGTGGGGGTGAGGGAGGCTCGAACTCGGCATAACTCGAAGCTATGAGACCTACGCGCTAGCCCACTGCGCCACCACCCCTCAATAACAGCGTTTTGATTCCGAGGCCAAACCGACACAAAATGATCTTTTGCTAGGTGTTACAGGACATGTTGTATCTCGTTTGAATAAAATAGAATATGGTGGGGGTGAGGGAGGCTCGAACTCGGCATAACTCGAAGCTATGAGACCTACGCGCTAGCCCACTGCGCCACCACCCCTCAATAACAGCGTTTTGATTCCGAGGCCAAACCGACACAAAATGATCTTTTGCTAGGTGTTACAGGACATGTTGTATCTCGTTTGAATAAAATAGAATATGGTGGGGGTGAGGGAGGCTCGAACTCGGCATAACTCGAAGCTATGAGACCTACGCGCTAGCCCACTGCGCCACCACCCCTCAATAACAGCGTTTTGATTCCGAGGCCAAACCGACACAAAATGATCTTTTGCTAGGTGTTACAGGACATGTTGTATCTCGTTTGAATAAAATAGAATATGGTGGGGGTGAGGGAGGCTCGAACTCGGCATAACTCGAAGCTATGAGACCTACGCGCTAGCCCACTGCGCCACCACCCCTCAATAACAGCGTTTTGATTCCGAGGCCAAACCGACACAAAATGATCTTTTGCTAGGTGTTACAGGACATGTTGTATCTCGTTTGAATAAAATAGAATATGGTGGGGGTGAGGGAGGCTCGAACTCGGCATAACTCGAAGCTATGAGACCTACGCGCTAGCCCACTGCGCCACCACCCCTCAATAACAGCGTTTTGATTCCGAGGCCAAACCGACACAAAATGATCTTTTGCTAGGTGTTACAGGACATGTTGTATCTCGTTTGAATAAAATAGAATATGGTGGGGGTGAGGGAGGCTCGAACTCGGCATAACTCGAAGCTATGAGACCTACGCGCTAGCCCACTGCGCCACCACCCCTCAATAACAGCGTTTTGATTCCGAGGCCAAACCGACACAAAATGATCTTTTGCTAGGTGTTACAGGACATGTTGTATCTCGTTTGAATAAAATAGAATATGGTGGGGGTGAGGGAGGCTCGAACTCGGCATAACTCGAAGCTATGAGACCTACGCGCTAGCCCACTGCGCCACCACCCCTCAATAACAGCGTTTTGATTCCGAGGCCAAACCGACACAAAATGATCTTTTGCTAGGTGTTACAGGACATGTTGTATCTCGTTTGAATAAAATAGAATATGGTGGGGGTGAGGGAGGCTCGAACTCGGCATAACTCGAAGCTATGAGACCTACGCGCTAGCCCACTGCGCCACCACCCCTCAATAACAGCGTTTTGATTCCGAGGCCAAACCGACACAAAATGATCTTTTGCTAGGTGTTACAGGACATGTTGTATCTCGTTTGAATAAAATAGAATATGGTGGGGGTGAGGGAGGCTCGAACTCGGCATAACTCGAAGCTATGAGACCTACGCGCTAGCCCACTGCGCCACCACCCCTCAATAACAGCGTTTTGATTCCGAGGCCAAACCGACACAAAATGATCTTTTGCTAGGTGTTACAGGACATGTTGTATCTCGTTTGAATAAAATAGAATATGGTGGGGGTGAGGGAGGCTCGAACTCGGCATAACTCGAAGCTATGAGACCTACGCGCTAGCCCACTGCGCCACCACCCCTCAATAACAGCGTTTTGATTCCGAGGCCAAACCGACACAAAATGATCTTTTGCTAGGTGTTACAGGACATGTTGTATCTCGTTTGAATAAAATAGAATATGGTGGGGGTGAGGGAGGCTCGAACTCGGCATAACTCGAAGCTATGAGACCTACGCGCTAGCCCACTGCGCCACCACCCCTCAATAACAGCGTTTTGATTCCGAGGCCAAACCGACACAAAATGATCTTTTGCTAGGTGTTACAGGACATGTTGTATCTCGTTTGAATAAAATAGAATATGGTGGGGGTGAGGGAGGCTCGAACTCGGCATAACTCGAAGCTATGAGACCTACGCGCTAGCCCACTGCGCCACCACCCCTCAATAACAGCGTTTTGATTCCGAGGCCAAACCGACACAAAATGATCTTTTGCTAGGTGTTACAGGACATGTTGTATCTCGTTTGAATAAAATAGAATATGGTGGGGGTGAGGGAGGCTCGAACTCGGCATAACTCGAAGCTATGAGACCTACGCGCTAGCCCACTGCGCCACCACCCCTCAATAACAGCGTTTTGATTCCGAGGCCAAACCGACACAAAATGATCTTTTGCTAGGTGTTACAGGACATGTTGTATCTCGTTTGAATAAAATAGAATATGGTGGGGGTGAGGGAGGCTCGAACTCGGCATAACTCGAAGCTATGAGACCTACGCGCTAGCCCACTGCGCCACCACCCCTCAATAACAGCGTTTTGATTCCGAGGCCAAACCGACACAAAATGATCTTTTGCTAGGTGTTACAGGACATGTTGTATCTCGTTTGAATAAAATAGAATATGGTGGGGGTGAGGGAGGCTCGAACTCGGCATAACTCGAAGCTATGAGACCTACGCGCTAGCCCACTGCGCCACCACCCCTCAATAACAGCGTTTTGATTCCGAGGCCAAACCGACACAAAATGATCTTTTGCTAGGTGTTACAGGACATGTTGTATCTCGTTTGAATAAAATAGAATATGGTGGGGGTGAGGGAGGCTCGAACTCGGCATAACTCGAAGCTATGAGACCTACGCGCTAGCCCACTGCGCCACCACCCCTCAATAACAGCGTTTTGATTCCGAGGCCAAACCGACACAAAATGATCTTTTGCTAGGTGTTACAGGACATGTTGTATCTCGTTTGAATAAAATAGAATATGGTGGGGGTGAGGGAGGCTCGAACTCGGCATAACTCGAAGCTATGAGACCTACGCGCTAGCCCACTGCGCCACCACCCCTCAATAACAGCGTTTTGATTCCGAGGCCAAACCGACACAAAATGATCTTTTGCTAGGTGTTACAGGACATGTTGTATCTCGTTTGAATAAAATAGAATATGGTGGGGGTGAGGGAGGCTCGAACTCGGCATAACTCGAAGCTATGAGACCTACGCGCTAGCCAACTGCGCCACCACCCCTCAATAACAGCGTTTTGATTACGAGCCCAAACCGACAGAAAATGATCTTTTGCTAGGTGTTACAGGACATGTTTTATCTTGTTTGAATAAAAAAACGTTTTGGTGAGGTATGAGAGGCTCGAAATCTTAACCTCAGGATAAATCGAAGCTATGAGACCTACGCACTAGCTAGCCAACTACGCCACCACCCCTCGAAATCAAGGTTTTGATTCCGAGGCTAAAATGATCTTTTGCTAGGTTTTACCGAACATGTTTTATCCTCTTTGAATAAAAATAAATATGTTGGGGTGAGAGAGGCTCGAACTCTCGACCTCAGGATAACTCGAAGCTATGAGACCTACGCGCTAGCCAACTGCGCCACCACCCCTCAATAACAGCGTTTTGATTCCGAGCCCAAACCGACAGAAAATGATCTTTTGCTAGGTGTTACAGGACATGTTTTATCTTGTTTGAATAAAAAAAATTATGGTGAGGTATGAGAGGCTCGAAATCTTGACCTCAGAACAAATCGAAGCTATGAGACCTACGCACTAGCTAGCCAACTACGCCACCACCCCTCGAAATCAAGGTTTTAATTCTGATGCCAAAATGTTCTTTTGCTAGGTTTTACCGGACATGTTTTATCCTCTTTGAATAAAAAAAAAAATAGGTTGGGGTGAGAGAGGCTCAAACTCTCGACCTCAGGATAACTCGAAGCTATGAGACCTACGCGCTAGCCAACTGCGCCACCACCCCTCAATAACAAGGTTTTGATTCCGAGCCCAAACGGACACAAAATGATCTTTTGCTAGGTGTTACAGGACATGTTTTATCTTGTTTGAATAAAAAAATTATGGTGAGGTATGAGAGGCTGGAAATCTTGACCTCAGAATAAATCGAAGCTATGAGACCTACGCACTAGCTAGCCAACTACGCCACCACCCCTCGAAATCAAGGTTTTAATTCTGATGCCAAAATGTTCTTTTGCTAGGTTTTACCGGACATGTTTTATCCTCTTTGAATAAAAAAAAATATGTTGGGGTGAGAGAGGCTCGAACTCTCGACCTCAGGATAACTCGAAGCTATGAGACCTACGCGCTAGCCAACTGCGCCACCACCCCTCAATAACAAGGTTTTGATTCCGAGCCCAAACCGACACAAAATGATCTTTTGCTAGGTGTTACAGGACATGTTTTATCTTGTTTGAATAAAAAAATTATGGTGAGGTATGAGAGGCTCGAAATCTTGACCTCAGAATAAATCGAAGCTATGAGACCTACGCACTAGCTAGCCAACTACGCCACCACCCCTCGAAATCAAGGTTTTAATTCTGATGCCAAAATGTTCTTTTGCTAGGTTTTACCGGACATGTTTTATCCTCTTTGAATAAAAAAAAAATATGTTGGGGTGAGAGAGGCTCAAACTCTCGACCTCAGGATAACTCGAAGCTATGAGACCTACGCGCTAGCCAACTGCGCCACCACCCCTCAATAACAAGGTTTTGATTCCGAGCCCAAACCGACACAAAATGATCTTTTGCTAGGTGTTACAGGACATGTTTTATCTTGTTTGAATAAAAAAATTATGGTGAGGTATGAGAGGCTCGAAATCTTGACCTCAGAATAAATCGAAGCTATGAGACCTACGCACTAGCTAGCCAACTACGCCACCACCCTTCGAAATCAAGGTTTTAATTCCGAGGCCAAAATGTTCTTTTGCTAGGTTTTACCGGACATGTTTTGTCCTCTTTGAATAAAAAAAAATAGGTTGGGGTGAGAGAGGTTCGAACTCTCGACCTCAGGATAACTCGAAGCTATGAGACCTACGCGCTAGCCAACTGCGCCACCACCCCTCAATAACAAGGTTTTGATTCCGAGCCCAAACCGACACAAAATGATCTTTTGCTAGGTGTTACAGGACATGTTGTATCTTGTTTGAATAAAATAGAATATGGTGGGGGTGAGGGAGGCTCGAACTCGGCATAACTCGAAGCTATGAGACCTACGCGCTAGCCAACTGCGCCACCACCCCTCAATAACAGCGTTTTGATTCCGAGCCCAAACCGACACAAAATGATCTTTTGCTAGGTGTTACAGGACATGTTGTATCTTGTTTGAATAAAATAGAATATGGTGGGGGTGAGGGAGGCTCGAACTCGGCATAACTCGAAGCTATGAGACCTACGCGCTAGCCAACTGCGCCACCACCCCTCAATAACAGCGTTTTGATTCCGAGCCCAAACCGACAGAAAATGATCTTTTGCTAGGTGTTACAGGACATGTTTTATCTTGTTTGAATAAAAAAAAGTTTTGGTGAGGTATGAGAGGCTCGAAATCTTGACCTCAGGATAAATCAAAGCTATGAGACCTACGCACTAGCTAGCCAACTACGCGACCACCCCTCGAAATCAAGGTTTTGATTCCGAGGCTAAAATGATCTTTTGCTAGGTTTTACCGAACATGTTTTATCCTCTTTGAATAAAAATAAATATGTTGGGGTGAGAGAGGCTCGAACTCTCGACCTCAGGATAACTCGAAGCTATGAGACCTACGCGCTAGCCAACTGCACCACCACCCCTCAATAACAAGGTTTTGATTCCGAGCCCAAACCGACACAAAATGATCTTTTGCTAGGTGTTACAGGACATGTTGTATCTCGTTTGAATAAAATAGAATATGGTAGGGGTGAGGGAGGCTCGAACTCGGCATAACTCGAAGCTATGAGACCTACGCGCTAGCCAACTGCGCCACCACCCCTCAATAACAGCGTTTTGATTCCGAGGCCAAACCGACACAAAATGATCTTTTGCTAGGTGTTACAGGACATGTTTTATCTTGTTTGAATAAAAAAAAGTTTTGGTGAGGTATGAGAGGCTCGAAATCTTGACCTCAGGATAAATCGAAGCTATGAGACCTACGCACTAGCTAGCCAACTACGCCACCACCCCTCGAAATCAAGGTTTTAATTCCGAGGCCAAAATGTTCTTTTGCTAGGTTTTACCGGACATGTTTTATCCTCTTTGAATAAAAAAAAATAGGTTGGGGTGAGAGAGGCTCGAACTCTCGACCTCAGGATAACTCGAAGCTATGAGACCTACGCGCTAGCCAACTGCGCCACCACCCCTCAATAACAAGGTTTTGATTCCGAGCCCAAACCGACACAAAATGATCTTTTGCTAGGTGTTACAGGACATGTTGTATCTCGTTTGAATAAAATAGAATATGGTGGGGGTGAGGGAGGCTCGAACTCGGCATAACTCGAAGCTATGAGACCTACGCGCTAGCCAACTGCGCCACCACCCCTCAATAACAGCGTTTTGATTCCGAGCCCAAACCGACAGAAAATGATCTTTTGCTAGGTGTTACAGGACATGTTTTATCTTGTTTGAATAAAAAAAAGTTTTGGTGAGGTATGAGAGGCTCGAAATCTTGACCTCAGGATAAATCGAAGCTATGAGACCTACGCACTAGCTAGCCAACTACGCCACCACCCCTCGAAATCAAGGTTTTGATTCCGAGGCCAAAATGTTCTTTTGCTAGGTTTTACCGGACATGTTTTATCCTCTTTGAATAAAAAAAAATATGTTGGGGTGAGAGAGGCTCGAACTCTCGACCTCAGGATAACTCGAAGCTATGAGACCTACGCGCTAGCCAACTGCGCCACCACCCCTCAATAACAAGGTTTTGATTCCGAGCCCAAACCGACACAAAATGATCTTTTGCTAGGTGTTACAGGACATGTTGTATCTCGTTTGAATAAAATAGAATATGGTGGGGGTGAGGGAGGCTCGAACTCGGCATAACTCGAAGCTATGAGACCTACGCGCTAGCCAACTGCGCCACCACCCCTCAATAACAGCGTTTTGATTCCGAGCCCAAACCGACAGAAAATGATCTTTTGCTAGGTGTTACAGGACATGTTTTATCTTGTTTGAATAAAAAAAAGTTTTGGTGAGGTATGAGAGGCTCGAAATCTTGACCTACGGATAAATCGAAGCTATGAGACCTACGCACTAGCTAGCCAACTACGCGACCACCCCTCGAAATCAAGGTTTTGATTCCGAGGCTAAAATGATCTTTTGCTAGGTTTTACCGAACATGTTTTATCCTCTTTGAATAAAAATAAATATGTTGGGGTGAGAGAGGCTCGAACTCTCGACCTCAGGATAACTCGAAGCTATGAGACCTACGCGCTAGCCAACTGCGCCACCACCCCTCAATAACAGCGTTTTGATTCCGAGCCCAAACAGACAGAAAATGATCTTTTGCTAGGTGTTACAGGACATGTTTTATCTTGTTTGAATAAAAAAATTATGGTGAGGTATGAGAGGCTCGAAATCTTGACCTCAGAATAAATCGAAGCTATGAGACCTACGCACTAGCTAGCCAACTACGCCACCACCCCTCGAAATCAAGGTTTTCATTCCGAGGCCAAAATGTTCTTTTGCTAGGTTTTACCGGACATGTTTTGTCCTCTTTGAATAAAAAAAAATAGGTTGGGGTGAGAGAGGCTCGAACTCTCGACCTCAGGATAACTCGAAGCTATGAGACCTACGCGCTAGCCAACTGCGCCACCACCCCTCAATAACAAGGTTTTGATTCTGAGCCCAAACCGACACAAAATGATCTTTTGCTAGGTGTTACAGGACATGTTGTATCTCGTTTGAATAAAATAGAATATGGTGGGGGTGAGGGAGGCTCGAACTCGGCATAACTCGAAGCTATGAGACCTACGCGCTAGCCAACTGCGCCACCACCCCTCAATAACAGCGTTTTGATTCCGAGCCCAAACCGACAGAAAATGATCTTTTGCTAGGTGTTACAGGACATGTTTTATCTTGTTTGAATAAAAAAAAATTTTGGTGAGGTATGAGAGGCTCGAAATCTTGACCTCAGGATAAATCGAAGCTATGAGACCTACGCACTAGCTAGCCAACTACGCGACCACCCCTCGAAATCTAGGTTTTGATTCCGAGGCTAAAATGATCTTTTGCTAGGTTTTACCGAACATGTTTTATCCTCTTTGAATAAAAATAAATATGTTGGGGTGAGAGAGGCTCGAACTCTCGACCTCAGGATAACTCGAAGCTATGAGACCTACGCGCTAGCCAACTGCGCCACCACCCCTCAATAACAAGGTTTTGATTCCGAGCCCAAACCGACACAAAATGATCTTTTGCTAGGTGTTACAGGACATGTTGTATCTCGTTTGAATAAAATAGAATATGGTGGGGGTGAGGGAGGCTCGAACTCGGCATAACTCGAAGCTATGAGACCTACGCGCTAGCCAACTGCGCCACCACCCCTCAATAACAGCGTTTTGATTCCGAGCCCAAACCGACAGAAAATGATCTTTTGCTAGGTGTTACAGGACATGTTTTATCTTGTTTGAATAAAAAAAAGTTTTGGTGAGGTATGAGAGGCTCGAAATCTTGACCTCAGGATAAATCGAAGCTATGAGACCTACGCACTAGCTAGCCAACTACGCCACCACCCCTCGAAATCAAGGTTTTGATTCCGAGGCCAAAATGATCTTTTGCTAGGTTTTACCGAACATGTTTTATCCTCTTTGAATAAAAATAAATATGTTGGGGTGAGAGAGGCTCGAACTCTCGACCTCAGGATAACTCGAAGCTATGAGACCTACGCGCTAGCCAACTGCGCCACCACCCCTCAATAACAAGGTTTTGATTCCGAGCCCAAACCGACACAAAATGATCTTTTGCTAGGTGTTACAGGACATGTTGTATCTCGTTTGAATAAAATAGAATATGGTGGGGGTGAGGGAGGCTCGAACTCGGCATAACTCGAAGCTATGAGACCTACGCGCTAGCCAACTGCGCCACCACCCCTCAATAACAGCGTTTTGATTCCGAGCCCAAACCGACAGAAAATGATCTTTTGCTAGGTGTTACAGGACATGTTTTATCTTGTTTGAATAAAAAAAAGTTTTGGTGAGGTATGAGAGGCTCGAAATCTTGACCTCAGGATAAATCGAAGCTATGAGACCTACGCACTAGCTAGCCAACTACGCCACCACCCCTCGAAATCAAGGTTTTGATTCCGAGGCCAAAATGTTCTTTTGCTAGGTTTTACCGGACATGTTTTATCCTCTTTGAATAAAAAAAAATAGGTTGGGGTGAGAGAGGCTCGAACTCTCGACCTCAGGATAACTCGAAGCTATGAGACCTACGCGCTAGCCAACTGCGCCACCACCCCTCAATAACAAGGTTTTGATTCCGAGCCCAAACCGACACAAAATGATCTTTTGCTAGGTGTTACAGGACATGTTGTATCTCGTTTGAATAAAATAGAATATGGTGGGGGTGAGGGAGGCTCGAACTCGGCATAACTCGAAGCTATGAGACCTACGCGCTAGCCAACTGCGCCACCACCCCTCAATAACAGCGTTTTGATTCCGAGCCCAAACCGACAGAAAATGATCTTTTGCTAGGTGTTACAGGACATGTTTTATCTTGTTTGAATAAAAAAAAGTTTTGGTGAGGTATGAGAGGCTCGAAATCTTGACCTCAGGATAAATCGAAGCTATGAGACCTACGCACTAGCTAGCCAACTACGCCACCACCCCTCGAAATCAAGGTTTTAATTCCGAGGCCAAAATGTTCTTTTGCTAGGTTTTACCGGACATGTTTTATCCTCTTTGAATAAAAAAAAATAGGTTGGGGTGAGAGAGGCTCGAACTCTCGACCTCAGGATAACTCGAAGCTATGAGACCTACGCGCTAGCCAACTGCGCCACCACCCCTCAATAACAAGGTTTTGATTCCGAGCCCAAACCGACACAAAATGATCTTTTGCTAGGTGTTACAGGACATGTTGTATCTCGTTTGAATAAAATAGAATATGGTGGGGGTGAGGGAGGCTCGAACTCGGCATAACTCGAAGCTATGAGACCTACGCGCTAGCCAACTGCGCCACCACCCCTCAATAACAGCGTTTTGATTCCGAGCCCAAACCGACAGAAAATGATCTTTTGCTAGGTGTTACAGGACATGTTTTATCTTGTTTGAATAAAAAAAAGTTTTGGTGAGGTATGAGAGGCTCGAAATCTTGACCTCAGGATAAATCGAAGCTATGAGACCTACGCACTAGCTAGCCAACTACGCCACCACCCCTCGAAATCAAGGTTTTAATTCCGAGGCCAAAATGTTCTTTTGCTAGGTTTTACCGGACATGTTTTATCCTCTTTGAATAAAAAAAAATAGGTTGGGGTGAGAGAGGCTCGAACTCTCGACCTCAGGATAACTCGAAGCTATGAGACCTACGCGCTAGCCAACTGCGCCACCACCCCTCAATAACACGGTTTTGATTCCGAGCCCAAACCGACACAAAATGATTTTTTGCTAGGTGTTACAGGACATGTTGTATCTCGTTTGAATAAAATAGAATATGGTGGGGGTGAGGGAGGCTCGAACTCGGCATAACTCGAAGCTATGAGACCTACGCGCTAGCCAACTGCGCCACCACCCCTCAATAACAGCGTTTTGATTCCGAGCCCAAACCGACAGAAAATGATCTTTTGCTAGGTGTTACAGGACATGTTTTATCTTGTTTGAATAAAAAAATTATGGTGAGGTATGAGAGGCTCGAAATCTTGACCTCAGAATAAATCGAAGCTATGAGACCTACGCACTAGCTAGCCAACTACGCCACTACCCCTCGAAATCAAGGTTTTCATTCCGAGGCCAAAATGTTCTTTTGCTAGGTTTTACCGGACATGTTTTGTCCTCTTTGAATAAAAAAAAATAGGTTGGGGTGAGAGAGGCTCGAACTCTCGACCTCAGGATAACTCGAAGCTATGAGACCTACGCGCTAGCCAACTGCGCCACCCCCCCTCAATAACAAGGTTTTGATTCCGAGCCCAAACCGACACAAAATGATCTTTTGCTAGGTGTTACAGGACATGTTGTATCTCGTTTGAATAAAATAGAATATGGTGGGGGTGAGGGAGGCTCGAACTCGGCATAACTCGAAGCTATGAGACCTACGCGCTAGCCAACTGCGCCACCCCCCCTCAATAACAAGGTTTTGATTCCGAGCCCAAACGGACACAAAATGATCTTTTGCTAGGTGTTACAGGACATGTTGTATCTCGTTTGAATAAAATAGAATATGGTGGGGGTGAGGGAGGCTCGAACTCGGCATAACTCGAAGCTATGAGACCTACGCGCTAGCCAACTGCGCCACCCCCCCTCAATAACAAGGTTTTGATTCCGAGCCCAAACGGACACAAAATGATCTTTTGCTAGGTGTTACAGGACATGTTGTATCTCGTTTGAATAAAATAGAATATGGTGGGGGTGAGGGAGGCTCGAACTCGGCATAACTCGAAGCTATGAGACCTACGCGCTAGCCAACTGCGCCACCCCCCCTCAATAACAAGGTTTTGATTCCGAGCCCAAACGGACACAAAATGATCTTTTGCTAGGTGTTACAGGACATGTTGTATCTCGTTTGAATAAAATAGAATATGGTGGGGGTGAGGGAGGCTCGAACTCGGCATAACTCGAAGCTATGAGACCTACGCGCTAGCCAACTGCGCCACCCCCCCTCAATAACAAGGTTTTGATTCCGAGCCCAAACGGACACAAAATGATCTTTTGCTAGGTGTTACAGGACATGTTGTATCTCGTTTGAATAAAATAGAATATGGTGGGGGTGAGGGAGGCTCGAACTCGGCATAACTCGAAGCTATGAGACCTACGCGCTAGCCAACTGCGCCACCCCCCCTCAATAACAAGGTTTTGATTCCGAGCCCAAACGGACACAAAATGATCTTTTGCTAGGTGTTACAGGACATGTTGTATCTCGTTTGAATAAAATAGAATATGGTGGGGGTGAGGGAGGCTCGAACTCGGCATAACTCGAAGCTATGAGACCTACGCGCTAGCCAACTGCGCCACCCCCCCTCAATAACAAGGTTTTGATTCCGAGCCCAAACGGACACAAAATGATCTTTTGCTAGGTTTTACCGAACATGTTTTATCCTCTTTGAATAAAAATAAATATGTTGGGGTGAGAGAGGCTCGAACTCTCGACCTCAGGATAACTCGAAGCTATGAGACCTACGCGCTAGCCAACTGCGCCACCACCCCTCAATAACAAGGTTTTGATTCCGAGACCAAACCGACACAAAATGATCTTTTGCTGTTACAGGACATGTTTTATCTTGTTTGAATAAAAAAATTATGGTGAGGTATGAGAGGCTCGAAATCTTGACCTCAAAATAAATCGAAGCTATGAGACCTAAGCACTAGCTAGCCAACTACGCCACCACCCCTCGAAATCAAGGTTTTGATTCCAAGGCCAAAATGTTCTTTTGCTAGGTTTTACCGGACATGTTTTATCCTCTTTGAATAAAAAAAGATATGTTGGGGTGAGAGAGGCTCGAACTCTCGACCTCAGGATAACTCGAAGCTATGAGACCTACGCGCTAGCCAACTGCGCCACCACCCCTCAATAACAGCGTTTTGATTCCGAGCCCAAACCGACAGAAAATGATCTTTTGCTAGGTGTTACAGGACATGTTGTATCTCGTTTGAATAAAATAGAATATGGTGGGGGTGAGGGAGGCTCGAACTCGGCATAACTCGAAGCTATGAGACCTACGCGCTAGCCAACTGCGCCACCACCCCTCAATAACAAGGTTTTGATTCCGAGCCCAAACCGACACAAAATGATCTTTTGCTAGGTGTTACAGGACATGTTGTATCTCGTTTGAATAAAATAGAATATGGTGGGGGTGAGGGAGGCTCGAACTCGACATAACTCGAAGCTATGAGACCTACGCATTAGCTAGCCAACTACGCCACCACCCCTCGAAATCATGGTTTTGATTCCGAGGCCAAAATGATCTTTTGCTAGGTTTTACCGGACATGTTTTATCCTCTTTGAATAAAACAAAAAATATGCTGGGGTGAAAGAGGCTCGAACTCTCGATCTCAGGATAACCCAAAGCCATGAGACCTACGCGCTAGCCAACTACGTCACCACCCCACGATAATAGGGTTTAGATTACGAGGCCAAACCGACACAAAATGATCTTTTGCTAGGTTTTACAGGACATGTTTTATCTTGTTTGAGTAAAAAAAATTATGGTGAGGTATGAGAGGCTCGAAATCTTGACCTCAGAACAAATCGAAGCTATGAGACCTACGCACTAGCTAGCCAACTACGCCACCACCCCTCGAAATCAAGGTTTTAATTCCGAGGCCAAAATGTTCTTTTGCTAGGTTTTACCGGACATGTTTTATCCTCTTTGAATAAAAAAAAAATAGGTTGGGGTGAGAGAGGCTCGAACTCTCGACCTCAGGATAACTCGAAGCTATGAGACCTACGCGCTAGCCAACTGCGCCACCACCCCTCAATAACAAGGTTTTGATTCCTCGAAGCTATGAGACCTACGCGCTAGCCAACTGCGCCACCACCCCTCAATAACAAGGTTTTGATTCCGAGCCCATATGAGACCTACGCGCTAGCCAACTGCGCCACCACCCCTCAATAACAAGGTTTTGATTCCGAGCCCAAACGAGACCTACGCGCTAGCCAACTGCGCCACCACCCCTCAATAACAAGGTTTTGATTCCGAGCCCAAACCGACACAAAGCGCTAGCCAACTGCGCCACCACCCCTCAATAACAAGGTTTTGATTCCGAGCCCAAACCGACACAAAATGCTAGCCAACTGCGCCACCACCCCTCAATAACAAGGTTTTGATTCCGAGCCCAAACCGACACAAAATAATATTTTGCTAGGTTTTACAGGACATGTTTTATCTTTTTTGAATAAAAAAATATATGGTGGGGGTGAGAGAGGCTCGAACTCAAGATAACTCAAAGTAATGAGATCTATGCACTAACCAACTCGCCACCACCCCTCAATAACATGGTTTGGATTTTGAGGCCAAACCAACACAAAATGATCTTTTGCTAGGTTTTACCGGACATGCTTTATCTCGTTTGAATAAAAAAAAAATATGGTGGTGGTGAGAGAGGCTCAAACTCAGGATAACTCGAAACTATGAGACCTACGCGCTAGCAAACTGCGCCACCACCCCTCGATAACAAGGTTTTGATTCCAAGGCCAAACCAACAAAAAAATGTTCTTTTGCTAGGTTTTACAGTACATGTTTTATCTCGTTTGAATAAAAAAAGATATGGTGGGGTGAGAAAGGCTTGAACTCTTGATAACTCGAAGCTGAGACACCTACGTGCTAGCCAACTGTGCCACCACCCCTTGATAACAAGGTTTTGATTCTGAGGCCAAACCGACACAAAATTAAATTTTGCTAGGTTTTATAGTACATGTTTTATCTCTTTTTAATAAAAAAAATATGGCGGGGTAAGAGAGGCTTGAACTCTCAACTTCAGGATAACAAGATTGAAATTTAAAAATCAAACCGACATAAAATGATCTTTTTCTAGGTTTTACAAAACATCTTTTATCTCGTTTGAATAGAAAAAATATGGTGGGGTGAGGGAGGCTCAAACTCAGGATAACTCAAAGCTATGAGACCTACGCACTAGCCAACTGTGCCACCACCCCTCGATAACAAGGTTTTTATTCTGAGTCCAAACTGACATAAAATGATCTTTTGCTAGGTTTTACGGGACATGTTTTTTCTTGTTGGAATAAGAAAAAATATGGTGGGGTGAGAGAGGCTCGATCTCAGGATAACTCGAATTTATGAGACCTACGCGCTAGCTAACTACGCCACCACCCCTCGATAACAAGGTTTTGATTCCAGAACCAAACACTGACACAAAATGATCTTTTGTTAGGTTTTACAGGGGATGTTTTATCTCATTTGAATAATAAAAAAAAAATATGGTGGGGTGAGAGAGGCTCGAACTCAAGATAACTCGAAGCTATGAGACCTACGTGCTAGCCAACTGTGCCACCACCCCTCGAGAACAAGGTTTTGATTCAAAGGCCAAACCGACAGAAAATTATCTTTTTCTAGGTTTTACGGGATTTGTTTTATCCTATTTGAATAAAAAAATATATATTCTAGGGTGAGAGAGGCTCAAACACTCAACCTTGGGATAACTCGAAGTCATGAGACCTACGCACTAGCCAACTACACCACCACCCCTCAATAGCAATGTTTTGATTCCGAGGCCAAACACCGACACAAAATGATCTTTTACTAGATTTTACAGGACATGTTTTATCTCGTTTGAATTAAAATATATATGGTGAGGGTGAGAGAGGCTTGAACTCAGGATAACTCGAAACTATGAGACCTACGCGCTAGCCATCTACGCCACCACCCCTCGATAACAAGATTAAAATTTCGAGTTCAAACGGAAACAAACAGATCTTTTGGTATGTTTTATAGGGTATATTGTGGGGTGAGAGAGGCTTAAACTCTCAACTTCAGGATAACTCGAAGTTATGAAACCTACGCGCTAGCCAACTGCGCCACCACCTCTCGTTAACAAAATTTAAAATTAGAGATCAAACCGATACAAAAAATCGTTTGCTAGGTTTGATAGGACATTTTTTATATTGCTCGAATTCCTGACCTGATTTTGTCAGATTTGCATAACATTAAATTATTCAAGGTTCGGCTTCTTTTTTTTTTTTTTAAGTTCATTCTCATTCCCATGCTTACAAAATTAAATTTTTAAAATAGATTATCTCACACTCACAAAGTAGAATCGTGTAAATCAATTCTAGTCTACTAGGAACAATCACTTTTAACCCTTTTTTCTCTTAGAATAATCTATCAACTTTCAATCATAGAGAGTTTCTCGAACACCGAAAAAATATACACTATTCCATTAGAACATAAAAAATGACTTTGAAAATTTTAATTATTTAAAAACCCTCTAACAACATACCCTTATTTCGAAAGAAAGATCCCAAAAAAGTTGGAGAAAAACGTGTCCGTATAACAATGGAAGTAATGTAATTTTGAATGGAGCTAAATTAATTAATAGAAATTATACAAATCCCATTACGCACAGTATAAAATAATGTCTCTCGAAGCCACAAAATC
Organism: Cucurbita maxima; assembly: GCF_002738345.1. Lineage (NCBI taxonomy): Eukaryota > Viridiplantae > Streptophyta > Magnoliopsida > Cucurbitales > Cucurbitaceae > Cucurbita > Cucurbita maxima. The sequence continues at coordinate 450,508 of NW_019272054.1, forward strand.
ATAGGTCTACCAAATAGGGGCGAAAGGGAAAAAACCCCATTAGGGATAAACAGGAAATAATAAATAGGATGGTATAATCTAATAAAAAACTATATTCCCCGAGATTGGCCTCATGCGATACACCACTCACTATTATACTCATCTCATCTTTTTCTACAAAACTTCCAATGAATGCATGCTGCTCCTAATTCCGGCTGTGGTTTCTTTAAGGAATGATGCTATAACACACCACCCTCCTTACCATTTGTTGCTGCCACCGCTGAAGTTTCGACCTCTTCCACCCGAAAAACTGTTTCTTCTATCAGAAAACCCTCCACGACCACCACCTCCTCTTCCTCCTGAAAACCTACTACCACCGTATCCTCCTCCACGACCACCGCCGTATCCTCCACGACCACCACCACCACCAAATCTTCCACCTCGTGATTGCTCTCTGTCCTGCAATTTTGGCAGTGTTTTCAAGACCTCTAGACGCACGCCGCCTGCATTGCCCTGACCTGCAATCAGAGGGAATAAGAAAAGTAATGAGAACCGTAAATTATATTGCAAGGAACAGCTTTGATGGTGGACGGACCCAAATAAGTTTCATTTATTATCCACAACTTTGAAAGAAAGCTGAATCAAAGATTTACCAGTGAGAAATGCATCCAAATCTTCCGTTTGAACATCGAATACAGCGCTGTATCCATCGGCCGTCAGTGTCAGACCCTTGACTGACTCAACCTTCTCCTCAGGCAAAAACCTCCTTAAAACACTGTACGCAAATCTGGACAATTTAAGAAGCAAAATTCTTCAGTTTGATGATATGATGTGTAGCAGTCACAATGTAGGAGAAACGGAGAGCAGCGGAAGAAATCAAAGTTATTTTAACAAATTAATAAAACTAAAATCAAAATAGCTCACGATGGGGAAAAGATGGGCTTTCCAGCCTCGAGAATTAAAGTGACATAATTTTCCATTGACGTCAGAAATGATCTACTCTTTATCTCTGTATATCCCTGCAGAAATACATACAATCAACAAAAATGCAGTTAGGCAAATGTCGGTGAAAAAGAGACGCCAACGAGCAAGAGCCTATAAGATTACATAGTTTAGGGGGCAAAAAACAAAATAAAAAACAAGGATAACTCACAGAGATCTTCGCAAGGGCCTTGGCAAGTAGCTCAACAGACGACAAACTAGAGTTGTTAACTAACTCTTCCGCGGCAGACTTGAAAGGTGGGATTACACTGTTCCAATATATATAAAATTAAAGAGTGCCAAAAAGAAAATTACCCACTAAGAGAACATTAACCAAATATACCTGTCGGCGACTTGAGTTACTGATTCCGCAGCACTTGCTCCAGCAGATCTGGCTATATCAATAGGTTGGGGAGCAGACAAGTGCTCAAACTTCACACCAGATTCTCTTTCTATCCTGGCAATTCTTCCCGCCTTTCTTGGATCATACAACGTCACGGCAACTCCAGAATTTCCTAAATAGTACAGAATAGTGTTTTTAGGAAGAGTTTAAATTTATATGCATGCACAATGGGGAAAAGTTTACGAACTCAGAAATACCAGCTCTTCCTGTTCTTCCAGACCGATGAATATAAGCTTCTATGTCCTTTGGAGCTTCACACTGGCAGATTCGTAAATAAATATAAATATGACATACAGAAAAAATTATAATAATAAAAGCACACTTATGCAAATAAAATAAAAATGGCACGTTAGGTATCAGGCTCAAGCAAAAACCTGGATAATTAGCTGAACATCATTGATATCCAATCCACGTGCTGCCACATTGGTGGCCACTAATACCAGAAACTTGCCTGACCTGAACCCAGAAAGAGTAACCTGCAACGCGTAGGAAATAAAATGAACATTCGTTACACATGCAAGGCTCCAATAATCTGGATACTTCACAATCAAGAATATTATATGAAGGAAACAAAATGAACATTTAATTGTTAGATGTTACATAGTTAAATAAGCTAGCACGTGAGGGTCTATTGTGAATTTCCTATAACCATCCTACCCAAGAACGGTTCCCTTGTAAAATTAAATATACGGACTAAAAGATCATTACAGTACCCAAAAAAAACAATCATAGATAGAGTACACAATCAATCCTAGAAAAACCACATAAAAAGATAATTATAAAATTACCGAACGTTGAGACTGCTGTATATCTCCATGTAATGGTCGTGCTTCTGGAAGAACACCAGCAAGCTCTGATGCAGATTCCTTCGTCTCCGTAAATATAATAGTCCGGCCCCCACTGAGTAAAATATCATCATACAGTAAAACAAAGAGAACAATTCAATAATTTATCACTGATGAAAAATAATAATAACAATAACCAACTTCTTTCCATTCGAACTACTAACCTGCTATAACATCGAATGATATCTGGAATAAGCCGAGACCTTTCTGAATCAGAGCAAGGAATAACAATATGCCTAACATCATTACTGGCCTTCATTTTCTCATTGCCCACAAGATCTACAGTTTTCTTGTTCACTTTAAGGAACCTTGAAGCAATCTAAAAAAGCAAAACAATATCAGTAACAATTGCGGAAGAAAAATACATTTTTCAGTCAATTTATCAGCGTTTAAGACTAAGAAGCTTGGTAACTATAATTATGTTTGGAATACTGACATCTTTCACCCAGCTTGGTAAAGTGGCACTGAAAAGAAGTGTTTGAACTTTGTTTACATCCTCTACCTTGCCTAAAAATCCACCAAAAAAAAGGTAACCAACAACGGGTAAAACATAAATGACACGATATCAAGTAATGAAGACAAATAGATTTCAGTCTCACTGTGGAACAAATAGTTAAGATTCTAAATAATATACCAAGAATAAATTCAACATCATCAACAAAACCCATCCTCAACATTTCATCAGCTTCATCAAGAACCCTAAACTTTAGGGACCGCAGATCAATATTATTTCTGTTAATGTGATCCTACACCACAAATTGAAAAAGGCACATGTCAGTAAACAAACACTAAAACGTTATTATCATTTAACAAAGCCTTCAAGAATTTGCTGTAAATTTCCACCTTTACACGACCAGGTGTTCCAACAACTATGTCAACACCTCTTCTCAGTTTATTTTCTTGGGGACCATAAAGCATTCCTCCACATAAACAGCAAGACTCCAAGCCTAATGCATGCCCATAAAATTTGAAGTCCTCAAACACCTAATGAAACCACAGCTTTTCAATCAACTAAAATCAAGATTAACAAACGTAAATTAAAAAATCTTCAAACCGTACCTGGTCAGCCAATTCCCTGGTCGGTAAAAGTACTATAACACTAGGAGTCCTTCCATATCCAGTCACTTTCGATGACTTAGAAGGCCCATTTACTATAGACTCCAAGATGGGCAAGACAAAAGCTAAAGTTTTACCCTGCACAAAAAACATGAAGATAATATACATAACAGACTTTGTTACATGGCAAACTTAACCGTGCCATGAAAACAAACTAATACTAATCTAGCCTCAAAAGTAAGCCCTTTTAGGCTCATTGAGAAGAATATCGTTGTAAAATGCTTATAGAGATTTTACAAATTCAAAAAAAAAAAAAAAAAAAAAAAAAAAAAAAAAAAAAAAAAAAAAAAAAAANAAAAAAAAAAAAAAAAAAAAAAAAAAAAAAAAAAAAAAAAAAAGAAACCAATCTCAGAATTTTGCGTGACTTAAAACTACTAAAACTTCCAACTAGCTATAACATGCAAGATTTACCTTTAAGGTGGAAAAAAGAATTACAAGAAAGAATTGTCTTATCAAAAACAAGCTTCAAAACAAGTCTATGTTTCACACTGGAGAGGAAAGCCTAACACTTCTATCAACAGTCCCAAAAGAACAATAAAGAATCAAGCAAACAAATTATACCTGTCCCGTTCTGGCTCGTCCAACCAAATCAAACCCGTCATATACGGTGTCGAACGTCAGAGCCTGAATCGGAAACAAGGAGATAATGCCCTTTTCCTTCAACCTCGCCCTCAGCGGCTCCGAAATCCGAAACTTAGAAACAGCATTCTGGTCGTCAGCCTCCTTCTCCACATCGTCTTCGTCAGACTCAACCACCTTTGACTTCTTCGAGCTCTTCTTCTCCTTTCCGTTTTTCAACCTCGAATTCACAGGTTCGCCTAATTCCGAGCTCGTCTCGCTTCTATCCCCGTCGTCAGCCTCTTCTACGGCTTTCCGCTTTTTGCTTTCTTTATCACCCTTACTCTTCTTCTTCTTCTTATCTGAGAGAACCAACTCGTCACTCTTCTGCTCAAAAGCATCCTCCGAAGGTAGGGCTTCCACAAGAGCTTTGTTCTTCATCTTCTTCTCCTTCTTGTCCATAGAAACTTGAGAAGACGGTGGAAGATGTCAAAACTCTGGTGCTCAAACCGATCCGAACTGAGATGCGACTCCGTCAGGTACGGTTGAAGAATGCTAGATGAAGATCAGAGGCGGCTAGGTTTAGAGTGGCAACGATTGAAAAAAGAGTGACGAAAGGGAACGAGAGCTATGAAGGCGGGGGGGGTTCTAGGGTTTAGAACGAAGAGAAAAAAGGAATTAAAATGGTATTTATACTCTTCCTTTCCTTCTAAAATTCACCGCCGTTTTCCTCATATGTTTTGCTTTCCCTTACAAAAAAAAAATTATAAATTTAATTAACAACATTTTTAAATATTATACTTTCATCCCTATAAATATTTTCCTCCATTTTATATAAAATAAAAAATAAAATAAAAAACTTTTAAATGGACAAATTTAAAGTAATAATATTTTATAAATATAATATTCAACCAATTAAAATTTTATTTCCAACATGTCTAAGCCTACACTCACTATGGGTTTTTTTTTTTTTTTTTTTTTACTTAATTTTTCAAATATTTTTAAATTCAAATTAAGTTGTAAAAACTTTTAAAATTTTGTTGTGTTTTAGAATTTTACCTTTTTATAAGAAAACAATAATGATTTTAAAATTTGTTTTGTGTTAGAAAATAGTCACATTTACCCTATATTTATTGTCTAATCTTTTAGATAATTTTTAAATAATTTTAATATTTCAAAACATTTGATTATACCATTTTAATATAAATATGTTAATATAACGTATGTTATCAACACTTCAGAAAAAATAAGCTTAGTAAAAAAATACATTTAATTAGATTGGAGGTTTTTATTCTTAGGTCTCAGACATTTTTCACGCTATTACTCACTTCGATCGAGTCTTGAAATTTGTATCATCATCTTGCCTATCTACGTGCATGAAAATCACAACATACTATCTTCTTAATACAATAAGAACACTTGATAACTCATGTCTAAGGCCTCTCACCCCATTTCATATGCTTTATGCATTACGCCTCACGTCTCAACCTCATTTTTATGCCTTAATTTCATTCCCGATATCTTTTACCCTCATGCCTTGTGCCCTCGAGTTAAGATTAACCTAAGACACGCCCCTGCCTTCGGATTTCGCTGATAATTTCACCCATTCCCTATACATTTCATATGCATAGTTTCAAGAAAAAACGGAGGCTCGGCAACTTGGGGCGAATGAATTCCCAATGGTTGCACGCTCCCAATTGCTAGCAATTGTACTTAGTTTTCCAAGAAATATTACTTAAAATATGTTATTTACAAAAATAAAAATATCCAATACAAACAACCTTTAATTTACATTTCAATCCGTATAAAGATTGCCCAATATTATACTAGTTCATTACAATTTAAATACTAAAACACCAATCATTTATAATTTGATATTCTCCAAATTTTTTAAGAATATGGAAAAGAAATGCAATAAGGGCCTACAAACTAAAGGCCTGAAATACCATTCTAGTCTTATGGGATGGGATGGGATGGGCAGAGAGCATTAGAAATGACAAACTGATAGCATTCAAAGTTAATCTAAGATAAATAGAGGGTTACATGGACAGAGCACTACAACAAGAAGTTCTCAGCCTTAGAAGAAGCATATAAGTAAGCTAAACAACCAAAAAGAATCAGACAACAATTCTGCAAGTTATCATAAAAGAACACAATTCTGATACCTAAGACATCCTCTGAGCAGCTTCTTTCGCCAGCAGCCTCTCTTTTGCCTTAGTTTTAGCCTGGGATTTGGAACCCATGATTCCGCCACCCCACTTCTTCCTGTACTCGTCGTACTTATCATTGAAATTAGCCTAACATATAACAAAACAACATACAAGTCAAATCCAGAGGTCTTATCTGGGCGTTATATGTTATGTTTATATAGTGTAAACCAAACCACCTTGATAGCTTCCAGGATCCTGCTAAACTCCAGCTTATCTTCGTTCTTCACAGTTGTCAGGCACAAAACTGATGCAGTCTTTTGGTGGACAATCTGTTATTAAAAAGCCAAAATTACAAAAGGTTTGATCCATGGATTCGAAGGAGTAGACATTGTTGTGTCGAATAAAGAGACAGTTACCGCTCCCAATCGTGCTTTTCCCTTCACAATGCAGTATGGAATTTCCATCTTCCTGCACAGAGCTGGGAGCCAAACGACCAACTCAATTGGGTCCACATCGTGTGCAATCACGACCAGCTGTGCCTTGTTCTGGAAAGAAAGAAAGTACATTTTAGATGGCGGCTATAAATACAGGGAGTATCTGATTGCAGAGAACATTGCAGATGAAAAGAGTGAATTTTTGCTTGTATGGAATAAAAGACTACCTGTTCAATGAGATAGGTAACATGGTTGAGACCATATTTAACAACGATAGGCTTTTTCGCATCGTGTGATTTGCCTTCAGCCTCTTCCTGAGCTCTTTTCAAAAGACGCTCCCTTTTCTGTGCTTTATCCTCTGGCCTATACTTCAAAAGCATCTTGAACAAGTTTGTTGCTGCATATGCATAAAAATTAATTTAAAACAAACACTCTAAACACTTTACATCAAATACCAAGAAACAATGGACATGATTCACGTCAAATTGACCCAAAACTACATACAAGGTGACCAGAATAATTCATTCGAATCTGGTCCGAAACTAATACAGTTTTCCAAACGATCAAATCAGAAATTTTAAGTAGAAATATCATAAATAAAAAACTAACTAACATTTCATTCAAAACCAAAAGAGTATAAAATAGGTTATCTAAAGAGGATCATTTATAACAAAATGTGAGAAAATCTAAGCATAATTCAAAGAACCCAACAAGAAAAAAGGCTCAGACAAGAATCTAGGTTCCAAGAAAGTTTACTAGCAATTCCCTAAAAACTTGCATTGTCAATCAAAAAGGTAGCAAAACAAACTGTCAACCAATAAGGTAATAAACTACTTATTTCTTCTTTTACCGTAGCAGAACCTTTTACAACACTCCTAATTTAGATGCATTTGTACAGCGTATCGGTCCTATAACCTAATAAATTTCATACTTAATTATAAAGGAGATAGTACCTGCTTGAAAGAAGAAAAAACATAAAACCGAAGAGGAATAAGAACCGTAATTAACTAAACTATTCAATGATGACCATCTAAAACCTAACAATTGATTAAAAATCTCTTGACTAATCATATGAAAGGAATCTCGATTAGAATTTTAATGACAATCACAGATATTCGATTTTATTACCAAGATTCTTGTCAAGGGTCTTGGTGAACTGATTCAAAGCTGGTGGAACCTTGAGCCTCTGCTTGAGAATCCTCTTCTTCCTCTGAATTTGAACAGCTTTCGGCCATTTGACGAACCGTGTGAGATCCCTCTTCGGCGGCAATGCCCCACCAATTCCAAACTGCTTCGGACGCTTCTCAAATAGCGGGTTCACAACCTTCTCCTGCAAACAATCAGAGTCTGTGTTAAACCAAAGCAATGAAGAGCTGAAACAACAAATTCGCATCATGGTAAAGGGAAACAAACAATCGATATACCGGCTTCTTTTTTGCCAAAGCTTTTCCAACAGCCTTCTTCGGTGCCTTTCAAGAACACAAGAAGAACATATCAACAAACATTGTTCACGTTCAAATGCAAAGCAATTGAATCACTATAAGATTGATGCAAGACAAAAAGTAAAGAAATTACATATCCATAAATCGAAAAAACGAAGTATCTAAGCTACTGATCCATAGAGGAATCGAACGAAAGAGAGACGACAGGAGTACCATTTTTTCCGCGGCAGGAGAGCGAGGTGAAAGGAAGTGGCCGCCGCTTTAGGGTTTTATTTGGAGGAGGCTCTTCAACACAGTATGAAGGGTGGAATGCCTCAGGTTTGTATTTTCTTTATAAATGTCATAATATTTTTTATTTCTTTATTTAATTTTGAATTTTTAAAAAATTTAATAGGTTAAGAACATGTTAGACCATTTTTAAAAATGAAACTATTTTTAATTGATTTATAAATTTATTTTAAATTTTTTAAATAATAAAATTAATTTAATTTATAAACTTTTAATTTTTTTTATTTAATAGATTTCTAATAAATTTAATATTTTTTGAATGTGATTTGGGTACCACCGTCACCCGCACCGACTGCACACTACAGTGACATTGTTAATATTGATAGCATAAATATGTGCATATAAGAAAACGAAGAAAGTTTAAATATAACAAAGACTAAACAATAAAGTAACTTTGATTTTGTCCTTCGACTCAGGTTGTCTCGTGATCCCCTATGCAGCTTTGTCCGCAAACAGTACCAACCCAAGTCTAATAGAAGCAAGCTCGATAGTCATCTAGCAGCAACGACGAAAGTAGCAAACACAGCAATAAAATTACCGTAGTTGATGCTTGACTAAATACTTTTTCATATACTTCAGATCAGTACAGTCTCATTAAATATTGTGTTCTTGCTCTAAGGAACTAAGGGCTATCATCACCGAAGAAAAAGGCAAGTCACAACGTGAGCAATACGAGCAACATGAATACTCGAGTTCTTACTCAAAATTTCAACTTTTTCGAGAAAGCTAGTCAAACCCACGACACAGATAAGGAGATATAGGGGTTTCCTATCTCGAACTCATGTGGAGGTTTAGTATATTCGTCATTTTATATGAATTTGTAACAAATAAACTTTTATTTTACCCTATCTTACGATTTGCACACATATAATTGTAACGAAGCAAAACCCTTATTAGAAGAACAGTTTTAGTATGATGGAGATATTCACAAGACCGACCAAGAGTATGCTCGACTCTGTCAATCACCACCGTGGGTTCTTTGCCCGTCAAAACGAGGACTATGGTCATGTGATTAAGACGTTTCAAATGAATACCCTCGTTTAAGCAATTGATGCATGCTCTCGTAACATCTCCACCTACCACGTGTCAGTATTCCTAGTAGAATAATATCGGAAAACCATTTGAACCAAGGACTTTCAAAGGGTGCATTTACTTACGAGTAACCTTTATCTCCTAAGCTTTAAAGAGACGATCATTAATTAAAGAAAAAATGTAAATACCACGGGAATAAAAGATTAGAATCATATTATACGTAAAATTAAAAATAATAAACATTAAATTACAAATTTATCAAAAATTTAATTTCTCTAAATTTGTAATTTATTAAAATCTAAATTTAAAATTTAAAGTTTACATAAATTAAATTTAAATAAATTAGAGAGAGAAAACCTTGGTCGGTCTTGTTCATCACTGTGTGTACTTGCCAACCTAATAAAACCCTAGCAGGCATCATACTGAAGCGGCAGCTACTTCACCCCGCCCTATTGCAGCGCGAAAAATGGTACCCTCTCCTTCTCTCCCGTTCAATTCCTCTATGGATCAATTGCTTAGATACTAAATTTTTCGTTTTATTGATATGTAATCTCTTTACTTTTGGATTTGGGTCAATCTCATAGTGATGCAATTTCTTTGCATTTTAACGCGAACAATGTTTGTTGATTTGTTCTTCTTGTGCTTTTGAAAGGCACCGAAGAAGGCTGTTGGAAAAGCTTTGGCGAAGAAGAAGCCGGTAAATCGATTGTTTGTTTTCCTTTTCCTTGACGCGAATTTGTTGTTTCATTTCCTCGTTGCTTTGGTTTAACACAGAATCCGATTGTTTGCAGGAGAAGGTTGTGAACCCGCTATTTGAGAAGCGTCCGAAGCAATTTGGAATCGGTGGGGCATTGCCGCCGAAGAGGGATCTCACACGGTTCGTCAAATGGCCGAAAGCTGTTCAAATTCAGAGGAAGAAGAGGATTCTCAAGCAGAGGCTCAAGGTTCCACCAGCTTTGAATCAGTTCACCAAGACCCTCGACAAGAATCTTGGTAATAAAATCGAATATCTGTGATCATCATTCAAATTCTCATCGAGATTCCTCATTGTATAGCTTAGTTAATTACGGATTGGGTCCCTCTTCGGTTTATGCTTTGTGTTCTTTCAACCTGGAACTTTCTTCCTTTTTATGAAGCATGAAATTTGTTTAGGTTGAATGATTGCACTTAATTTAGGAGAGGTGTAGAAAGGTTCTGCTATGGTAAAAGAAGAAATAACTAGTTCCATACCTTATTGATTGAACGTTTAGTTTGGCTACCTCGAGATTCTAGCTTTGATTGGCAGTGCAAGTTTATTTGGGAGTTGGTAGTAAGCTTCAATTTCTTGGAACCCAGATTCTTCTCTGAACCGTTTTTCTTGTTGGGTTTCTTTGATAATGCTTGGATCTTCTTGCATTTTGAGTGATTTAGACGTTCTAACGATTGTGTTGTCGATTTGACGTTTATCATGTCCTTTGTTTTTTACGTTTCACGTTTCTTGGTATTTGTTTTCAAGTGTTTACGAGTGTTAGTTTTGAATTCATTTTCATGCATTTGCAGCAACAAACTTGTTCAAGATGCTTTTGAAGTATAGGCCAGAGGATAAGGCACAGAAAAGGGAGCGTCTTTTGAAAAGAGCTCAGGAAGAGGCTGAAGGCAAATCACATGATGCCAAAAAGCCTATCGTCATTAAATATGGTCTCAACCATGTTACCTACCTCATCGAGCAGGTGTTCGTTTATTTCATACGTGCGAAAATCTTCACTCTTTCCAACTGCTATGTTTTCTGTAACTTCAATACAAAACGTACTTTATTTTCAGAACAAGGCACAGCTGGTTGTGATAGCACATGATGTGGATCCGATTGAGTTGGTTGTATGGCTCCCAGCTTTGTGCAGGAAGATGGAAATTCCATATTGCATTGTGAAGGGAAAAGCACGATTGGGAGCGGTAACAATTTTCCTTTTAACCCTTTCCTGAAAAACGTTTTCCGAATCGCTGAACCCCGGGGACAGTCATTTGAAAAGTGTTCCTTTTGCAACAGATTGTCCATAAGAAGACTGCATCAGTTTTGTGCTTGACAACAGTTAAGAACGAAGATAAGATGGAGTTCAGCAGGATCCTAGAAGCTATTAAGGTGACTAGCACATTTAAAATAGATATTACTCTTGTCGTGTACCTCTACGTCGAGCTTACTTTTTTAATACGCGTGCTTTAGGCAAACTTCAACGACAAGTACGACGAGTACAGGAAGAAGTGGGGTGGCGGAATCATGGGTTCCAAGTCACAGGCCAAAACCAAAGCAAAGGAGAGGCTCCTTGCCAAGGAAGCAGCTCAAAGGATGTCTTAGGAATTCACAGACCCAACTCTACGAGCGAGCAAAGGACAGAGGAGAAGCTTTTAGCAGAGCAGAGGGTGTCAAAGTATGGCTGAGGGAGTCGGTAATGAGCTAACTTAAGCCATTTTTCTTTGATTACAAAGCAGATTTTTCACGTGGCTTGTTTTTATTTTCAGCTTTTAAGTTTCTCGGATTGTGAAATTTTACTACGAGTTGACATTATGGAATTATTCTATGCGGACACCGATTTTCTCGCATATGTCTTGAGTTATACGTTTGATATCGACATTATGAAATTATACAACATTGCACACCTTTTATTGATATTTTCTCGATTTTTTTTTTTTTTTTTATAAAGGGAGGAATGTTTTGTTCTCCTTTCCAACCAAGGTGAAATCTCACCATCGATCCCCTTTTGAGGGTTAGCATCTTTGCTAGTGGTAACATTTGTAATAGCTCGAGTTCACCACTAGTAGATATTTTCTATGTTCATTATTTATCGTTGTCAATCTCACGACTTTAAAATGCATCTACTAAGAAGAGGTTTTTACACTTCTATAGAGATAGAGAACGAAGTTGGTGGCATTTGTTTGTATTTGGTAGATTTATTAATTATTTAACTTAACACAATTAAAAGACTTTTATAAGTTTTATTTTATTTTAATAATTTTAAAATTAGAAAAATATTTTAAATAAAAAATAGGTGTCATACCATTTAAAACGACAAAATTAAGGAGCCACAAATTTTTAAATAAAAAAGATTATTTAAATATATCTTTCCCCCCTCAAAAATATAAATATTTTGTTAAAAATTTCCTTTCTTCTGGGAGGTACTTTTCAATAAAATAAAATTAGCTCCCAGCGAGGATCGAACTCGCGACCTTTCGCTTACGAAGCGAACGCACTACCACTATGCTATGGAAGCAAGTTACACCTCCTAAGTTTGTCATTAAAAATTACAAAATAAATTAATTTCTTAAATTTTAGACTAAATAATAAAAAATACCCAATTTTGTTTCAACCATACCTCACAATTTTAAAAAAGCTTGTAAATTTTTTTTTTTTTAGATATTCTCATCATCTCCTCCCCGGCCCATTTTTCAAAATCCACTCACCAATTTAATTAACCTTCAAAACTTCAAGTTAAGATATTAAACGTGACACCCGAGTAAAGAAGGGACACATGAATAAACCAGGATCACATCCGAATGAGAACGATCATAAAGATATGGTAACTAAGAAAACTTAAAAGAATTGAAAGTCATTACTTATATCAATAAGGCGAACTTTCCTTTTTTCAGTAGCTTAATTATAAGAATTTCATGGTTAATGTTGGGTGACCTCTCAGAAATTTTTCTACACCCTTATAAGAGATTTTTACAACCTTATAAAGGTGTGGGACCTCTAAGGTTGTAAAAACTCACCATCTACCTCCTGTGTTCTCGCTAACACACTGTCCGATGTCTGGCTCTAGTACCATTAGTAACAGTTTAAGTTTATCGTTAGCAAATATTATCTGTTTTGGCATGTTTGCTCAATGTCTGGCTAGTCCTCTGCTTTGGCCTGTTATGTATCGCTATCAATCTCTAAAACGCGTCTACTTGAAACAAGTTGAATTCTTAATGAAAATGATAGGTAAGGACATCATAAATGAAAAATAAATAAATAAATAAATAATAATCCTTTTGGGCCCATTACAAGGCCCATACCTACCACCTCATGCTCCCTATCTTTATACACATTATTATGAGGACCACCAATAATTATCCCTTTTCACTTTTGTACCCCCAAAATTTAATTATGGAAGCACGTTTATTTTTCCTCAAATCCTATATAAATATTATGCCCATTGCTTTATTTCCTTTTTTTTTATCTTTTTTTTTTTCGTTCTAATTTAGATTAATCTATTTATGATAAAAAATAATAGACATATACGTTCTACTCAGAGGTTAGATATTTGAATCTCTCAAATTTCACGTTCGAACTAACCATCAAAGAAGTCTGAGATTTAAATCTCTCTAATTTTACGTGAAGTTTGGATTTTAATTTTTTTTTTATTTTTGGATAAATTCCGTTTCAATTGAGTTCATATACTTCTTTAATCGTGAATGGATTGCACCCACTAGTAAATTTTTTAACTTGGGTATGAATCAAACCATATAATAATACCCAAACCATATAATAATGATAATGTTCAATTTGACCCAGGTATTGATCATACCATATGATAATAACTCGGGTATTTATCATACCATATGATAATGTTCAATTTTATCATATACCATATACTATATTGAGTGTCGTCTCGTATTTTCTTGATCGAGAAATTGAAACAAAATAAAAAAAAAACAAAATCTTTACAAGACTTGTACACCAAGTTATTAATATTCTAAATATTCCAAACCCTAAAATTTTTAATAAACAATTTTCTATTACTTTCAAGAGAAATAGAAACCAAAAGCTTTGATTCCAAGCCTTTCATTTTTCTAAATAAAATCCAATTTTGGGCTACAATACAACATTATCCCAAGGACCCCACCAAAATTCCAACTTTTCTCATATTTTGCAATTATACCCTTCCCCTAACTTTATCAAAATTACCCTCCACATTTGTTATTCGGACCAAAAGAATCGTATAATCTCCCTACATACACACAATATATACCGATTACAGTTTTCCCCCCTTTTCTTTCATTATTTGCATTTCTACCCCCTCTACTTCTCCTTATTTCCACTTGTACCCCCACTCATTTTGCTCTTTAAACCTCCTCAAAACCCCATCGACGGCCACATCGAACGCGTCTCTGACGCCGCCGGTGCCGTAAACGAGCTTCGGAATTGACTCGATCACTCTCTCTCTCATCTCCCTCACTTCCTCTCTGCTAAACCTCTCCAGAACCGCTTCAATGGAGGCCGTCCCGTTCTTCACCGCATTCCGGTCTATAAAAACCGAGTAACTCTCCGGTTCGCTTGGTAAGAACCACTCGTACTGGTAATACGCCGTCCGCCGCCAGAAGAATACTGGAATTGCTCCGGCAATCATGCAGTCGAAGATCGACCGCCGCGTGAAGCTGTCCCCTCTCGGCTGTAGGCAAAAATCTGAGGAGAGAAACGTCTCCAGAATCGCCGTCGTGCCGTTGGTGCAGCGACTACCAGCGCAATCGACAACGCGGCATTTCTCCGCCGTGGAGTTGCGGCATTGATCGAGAAGTACCGCTCGGAAGTCGTTGCCAAAGGCGGCGCGAGTCGCCCCGGCGAAGCAGAAGAGGTGCGTACGACGGCGCGTGCGGACGAAGTCCTGCCAGGCCGTCACGTCGTTCTGGCCCCTGGGGTGGAATCCTGTGGGGTAAGGTACACCGACGTCAAAATAATCCCACGGATTTCGCTCAATCAGAAGCCGAGTTATGTTCCTCATTCCGGGCAAATAAATACACTCCGATCCCCAATCCTTATCCTTGCTCCGGCGGAAATCCCATGTGATTCGTCCCATTGTAATGAAATGATCCCAGCCGTTGGATTTTTTGTAATGCTCCTGATCTGAAAGCCATTTAAGAATCATACGGCAGTGCTGATCCCGATCCTCTACGGTTGAATTCGTCCAGAGGAATTTCCCCACTGCGAGTCCAGCGTAAAACGGTATATAGAACGCCGTAGCCAATCCCGGCTCTGAAACACGGCATTTATGCTTCATAATACGGTTATGGAAAATAATCTCCGTCACGAATTGGTCCGTCCAATACCACGACGGAAGAAGATTCTCCGGAATGATTCCGGCGAGAGAATCGGCTCTCTGTCCGAATCCGCCGTTCGCCATAGCTCTACAACTCGAGCTCCACGGATTCAGATTGTCGCAGTTTTCGAGAATGTCCTTGTTAAATGCCGTCGGCAGATCGTAGACGAAGATCCGGCCGTTTCTACATTCATCGGCATCATTAGCGGTGGAGGAGACGACGGCGACGGAGGGGAAGCGACGGAGGCGGTCGGTGGAAGAGGAAAGCGCCGGTGGGAGAGGGAGAGGGAGGAAGCGAATGGTGAAGAGAAGAAGGATCTGGAGACAGAGGATTACAAGGAGAAGCCATAGCCGAGATTGTTGATGATGAAATTGGTGTAACAACGAGTTGAACGCGTTCTTCTTGTCGAACAACTCGGACGATTTGAACTTCTTCGGGTGGTGCTCCGCCGGCGAGGAGTTACCGGAAAGAGGAAGCATCAGAATAAAACGAATAAGTAGTTTAATTCCGGCGTCCGGAGAAGAATGGCGACTGTGACCGTCACCGCCAGGGGAGAATTGGTTTTAGAGTGAGAAAGAAGAAGGCTGAGCTGTATGAAGAAAAAAGAGTTGCAAATGAAGGGCGGAAATTTTATGAGGAGGAGAAAGACACGTGTCCAATTTGGTTACCGACTGATGGAGCAACCGACAGCGTATTGAATTAATTTCGACCGACAAGTGCCGGTTGCTTTCTGTCAGAAACAAATTCCGCCGTTGATTTTCCCAAGCGGTGAGGGTAATATTGGTAAAGTAAATAAATAATGATTTTATTTTTAAATCCAACAATTTAAGGTAAAATTATGAATTTATAAAATAGTTAATTAAGATTATCACAATTTTCATATTTATTTATTTATTTATTATTATTCTGTAAAAAGTATCTTTACGTTTATTGGTAGCGTGCAAGAAAAGGCATCTTTACGTTCATTGGTAGAAGTAGAATGCTAAGATTGGAATATATTTTAACCAATATATTATTCCCTTTAAATAATCTATCATTTTAATTATTAATTAATGTTAATCTTTGGGAGATTAATTTAAATTTGTTGCATTAATATTTGAGCTAACAAATTTTATAATTTATTCATCGTCAATTTAAGTTTTTCGAGTTTGGTGAACTGAGATCGAAGAAGATTTTAGGTCTATTGACTGAAAACTCGGGAGGTTTGAGGAAAAAACACATTACATGCACTATACAACTCATCTCCTTCAACAATAACACGCGACGGGTTTTGTATCCATGACAGTAAACATCGAATCCAATGATAATCCTGTTTGGATGTGTATGCATTTTTCGACCCAACAATGGGGTTGAAAAATCCTAGGTGACTGTCAGCAATTACTACAATGACCACGAGATAATCATGATCAAAGCTTTCATCTTTTAGCTATTCCAACTTGATTAAACTTTGAAAAACATCAATGACATGCACGTGACAACAACCAAGTCACGTTTTAGAGGTCAGGTCTTTACAACAAACTTCAAATTTAAACGTTCAGTAGCAGATATTGTCTTCTTTGGGTTTTCCTTTAAGACTTTAAAACGCGTCTAGTAGGGAAAAGTTTCCACATCGGGTGTTTTGTTATCCTCTCCAACCAATGTGAGACATTACACTGACCCATTTGTTAGGTTATTGTTTACAATTATATTAACGGAAGATCATAAACCGATTAAGTAATATTTAGACACTATAATTCAATTATCGAAAAATCCATATTATTTTTTTTTTTTTTGCAGGTTAATAAAACAAATTAATAATTTTAGGCAAAAGAAATAATTACGAAAAAGGAAAATAATAATATCAATAAATACGCATCGGAGACAAAAGGAAACAGTTGACGGTGGAAGTTACAGCTGTTAAAAACCTAGAGAAAAAAACCGTTGAATGGGATGACGTCAGACTGCCACGTGGATGACAGCAAAATCGAAAATTATTAAAATATATTAAAGGAGGCGGCGCACGAAGTGGGACGGACGTAACGTGGAGTATTAAATGGAGTTTAGTGGGTGAGGTGGCGTCCGGAGAGATAGCTGTCAGTATTGGGATAGGGGTAATGGGAATTGCCAAACTCGTTTTATGTCTTTTTCTTTCGTACTTTTGTCGTTTTCTACGAGACAAATCACGTTTAATTGTCTTAATTTTATTTAATTATGGACGAAATTATTGATATTATTAATTTAAAAAGATTTATATATGTATATATATTTTTTAATTTTATTAATATTGTTGCTTAATAATCTACAAAAATGAGTCAAAATTAAATTCTTATAATTAATTTATTAACATTATTAAATATAATTATTTACTTGTAATAAAATAATTTAGTATTTGAACCTAGGATTTGACTGGACATTTCCATTAATATTGCCCACAAGTCCCTAGATTAAGAAAAATTATTTAAATGCCACAAAATAAAATAAATAAGCACATAGAATAAAACAAAAAGAATAATTTTTTTAATTCTAAGAACCTATTAGATACAAACACGAGCATAACTGCGAGATCCCACATTGGTTGGAGATGAGATAAAAACCCTCAGAGGAAGTTCGAAAAGGAAAGCTCAAAGAGGACAATAGTGTTATAAATAATATCAGAGTCAGACATCGAGTGATGTGCCAACGAGGAGGTTGAGTCTCAAAGGGGGCTGAACATGAGGCAGTGTGCCAGCAAGGACACTAGGCTACGAGGGGGGTGGGGGGTGGTGGATTGGGGGCTCAAAGAAGATATATTGTCTTTTTTGGGCTTTCCCTCAAGATTTTTAAAACGCGTCTGCTTCTAAGTAGAGACTTCCACATCTTTATAAAGAATGCTTAATTCCCCTATTCAACCGATGTGAGATCTCACAATCCACCCCCTTCGAGACCTAGCGTTTTTGCTGTCACTCGTTCATTTCTCTAATCGATGTGGGATCTCATAAAAATAATCGAGGCTCTACAAGTGCTCACCCTGAACAGAGCAGGAAATCCTTGTTTGCACAGTGAATGGAGAGGGAATCGAGAGAGTTTTGTCTATGTTTGTTAAACAAGAACGGGGATTGGAACAAGAATTATATTCCTCATCTTCAATCGACTCTACCTGAATTATTTATTTATTTATTATTATTATTATAGAAATAAGCTATTGAAGACTATGATATAATAATACCATGGCCTACATTTTTAAGGAATAATATTTCATAAAAGCAAATTTTAAAAATAATATCAATTAATATAATATAAAGAAAGGTAAAGAAATAAAAGTTGTATTTTTAATTTAAAAAAAAATAGAGAAACTTTACGAAGGGATTAAGAAATCCATAATGATTAAAGCAAATAAAAAAAACAATACTAAAGACCCAACCATAAAGTAATAGGATTCCTCCACCATAATAATACTTTGAGCGTAAGCTCTCATGACTTTGTTTTGGGCTTCCCCAAAAAGCCTCATACCAATAAAGAGTGTATTCTTAGATTATAAGATCATGACCATTCCCTAAATTAACCGATGTGGGACTTTCATCATCCAACACCTCCCCTCGAACAAAGCACGCCTCCCCTTAATCGAGGCTCGACTCCTTTGGAGTCTTAGTCATTTTTGACTGCCTTCGTACCTTCGAGGAGGCTTGACTCCTTTTGGAGTCCTTTGTTCGACATTTAAGGATTTGCCAATCTATTGACACGGCTAAGTTTAGGGCATGGCTCTGATACCATGTTAGACGAACACGACTCTCCACAATGGTATGATATTGTCCACTTTGAGCGTAAGCTCTCATGGCTTTGCTTTGGGCTTCCCCAAAAGGCCTCATACCAATGGAGAGTGTATTCTTAGATTATAAACTCATGACCATTCCCTAAATTAACCGATGTGGGACTTTCATCATCCAACATTAGTATTTAAATTTTTACGAACGTAGATCATGTGTTCGAGTTATAGCAAAAAAGATCATTTAGGAGCTGAAACATATAAAGATCAGCTAGAATTATCGAGGTATTTATCGGGTGAACTTTATTTAATAAGGGGTGTTTGGATTGAAAATTTAATAATCCGAATAATTGAGTTCGGTCTAAAAAAAACGTTCTAAACCCACAAACACCTCTAGCACATAAGGTCATCTCGCAAGCTTTATTCTAAAATGGAGGAAAATTTATATTAGGTACATTTAAATAACCTGATACTTTAATAACCCGAATAGCTCGATTCAAATTATAAAGCTTAAATTCCGGTATGAAGTTTTTTGAATTGAGTTGAGTTGAATTTATGTAATTTTTAGATTAAAAAGTTGAATATTAAACTTTAAAAGGATTGTCATAGGGTTTATGTGCACCAACTTGGGCCAGCCCACTTACCAAAGCCCACCATATAAGCTTTCATCTCTTTTCTTATTTATTTTTAATTTCCTTATTTTTGGCTTTGGCTTGCTCGGGTCATTAGGGCGATTGATGATCTTTAGGGTAAACAATAAGTCAGAGTCCCTTAAAAAAATTTCAGTGTATAAAGGAAGGTTCGGGCTCCCCAGGCTTCGTTGGGGTCCTTCACTCGAGTATCAGGGCGAGAAAGGATATAACAGTGAATTGAAAGATTCAACCGTCAAAAGGGAAACAGGAGGGGGTTCTAAAAAACAAGAATCAGATAAGGATTTCAGTATTTAAATCATAGTCTAATTTCTTAAATTGAGTTGTATGAATGAATTAGGATCACACGTGAATGAGAGTGATTATGAGGATAAAATAACTAAGAAAAGTTTAAAAGAATTGAAAGTCATACCTTTCTTTTCAGTAGCTCAATTATCGAAACTTCGTACTTAAACGTGTTTAGCTTGGAACAATTTTATATGAATTGTGAACTCTTGAGTAACGAAAAAGTATCATGGAAGGACTCATGTTGGCCTGTGGGAATAGACTTCACTCTTAGACATGAAGAGTAAGTAAATATGGCCCTAAATGTAGGGAATGTCGGGGCCATCAGGCATAGAATTCAGATTCCAAATCTTATGCACTATTTTTATTAAATTTGTTTAAAAAATCGATATAAAGGAAAATAGGATTCACGTCATATATTGATACGAAACTTAGGGACAAACGATATGATACGAGGAAGAAATTGGAAGCCATAATTTTGAGGTTAAAAAAATGTAGAAGAGAAGAGAAAGGGGAAGGAAAGGATCACAGTCTTTCAATGAACATGAAACCGACTTCTTAGAGGGTAGCCTTTGCATGACCTTATTGCATCGCTATTTTGTGACTTTTTTTTTTCTTTTTTCTTTCTTTTAAATTTGTAAAGAAAATTACCTTGCATTCTTTTATAATAATTAATAAAGTGGAACAAAAATTTATTAAAGGTATAACAAAACTAGAAATATCCATCGAATTCGTGTAGACTCACTCCAAATCGAGTGGAAAATCACCAGGGTACGGGAGAGGGAGAGTTTTCTACATCTTGATTATAGTTTTCGTCCCTATATCCGCCCCAATTATTTATTTATCATTACTATTATTTTTATAAATGGTTGAAAATTATTTTGAAATTTGAATTTTTAGAAATTAGGTTGGTTGAGTTAAAAGACTATTAAAATATTAAAAATTAGTTTTTTTTTTTTTTTTTTTTTTAAAGAAATTAGGTTAATTCAAAGTTATGAAATATTATTACTTTTATTAAGATATTTTATACCATTTTCTTTAAATATTTATATTGAGAATTATCGAGGGGATGACAGAGAATTGGGGCGAAGACGAGGTATGTTCCTTGTCCATGATCCTATTTAGTCAACCAGAAAAAACTTCTCCCTATTTCCTTCGTCATTCTTCATTTATACCGGTAGTGGGACAAGTCCCAACCTTATGGGTTAAATAGACATATCTATATAATTATTGTGGTTTAAAATAAACAAAAAAACGGAGAAATTTCGGAAAACTGGATTCCCGAGATTAAAAATAGGTGGCAGTGATGGAAATGAGAAGAGTTTACTCGTACCTGTAATAGCCCAAACCCACCGCTAGTAGATAGTGTCTGCTTTTCCTGTTACGTATCATCAACAACCTCACGGTTTCAAAATGCCTCGGTTGAAATGTTTGTTCTCCACTTTAACCCAAAAGTTGTCTTCATGCAGCAACAAAAGGAAAATAATACCATTAACCCTTCATTATCTCAACTAAATAATTCTTACTTTTTGTGCTAAGAAGGAAGGGAAGTTGAGTTTTTTAGGGGTTTTTGTTCTCTCTCTTTCCCACATGTATAGCACATGCACAAGGACAAAGGGGTATATGAGAAAGAAAAAGGCGAGTTAGAGGTATAAAATGGTGGGTGAAGTGAGGCCTTTTGGGATCACAATTTGAGTTTAAAGCTCTACCTTTGGTATTTGTAGTGATGGGAAGGCAGCCTTGCTGTGACAAACTTGGTGTCAAGAAGGGCCCATGGACTGCTGAAGAAGACAACAAGCTCTTCACCTTCATTCTCTCCTATGGCCCTTGCTGCTGGAGGGCTGTCCCCAAGCTTGCTGGCCTCCGTCGCTGCGGTAAGAGCTGTCGTCTCCGATGGACCAACTACCTCCGACCCGACTTGAAGCGCGGTCTCCTTGATGAAGCTGAAGAACAATTAGTCATCGACCTCCATGCTCGCCTTGGCAACAGGTAGCTTAACAACAACTCACACCATGAGTTTCATTTTTTGCTTAATCATGAATAATTTTCCGTCTCAGATGGTCAAAGATTGCGGCTGGATTACCGGGAAGAACAGACAACGAGATCAAGAATCATTGGAACACCCACATCAAGAAGAAGCTCATCAAGATGGGGATAGATCCTGTTACACACCAGCCTTTGCAGAAGCCACAGACAGAGAGCAGCAGCCAAGGAAGCTCCACTGATTCCTCCTCAGCCGCCATATCTCCATTATCAGAACCTAATTTCCCTGCAAAAGATCAGCCATTAACAAGCCAAATTTGGATGGAGGCTCTTCAAGATGATTCATGGTCCAATTTCTCAACATGGGGCAGTGAATCCTACACTGATTTTGGACCACATTCCTCAGAGGATAGCTTGAATCAGTTGCTGGATTACTACAAGGACCTTGGAGACAAGGATTGCGAGTTGGGTTCTTCTGGGAATTTTAACAAACAGTTGGCGGGCATGGGAGAAAAAGACTGAAAAACATCCCAGCGATTCAGTTCATTCTCATCCTACTCTAATTTCTAGCTTCTATTTTGGAATTGAACATGAAATCAAACTCTACAGAAAGATGCGAAACTTTACAAGAACATTGTTGCTAAGAAAATGTTTGCGCAGAAAGATATGAGATTCAGAAATGTAAATGCGATCAAAAGATCCTTCAATGAAATAAACAGCGCAAAGAAATGGAAATTGAGTACCAAATTTTGTGGTTAGTAATACCATTTCCCCTCCGCATATCCCATCGACAATAAGATGAATAGCCATGGCTACAACTACGACATGGTTTAGGCTCCCATTGGAAGCAACGACGCGGAGGATAAATATACCAAAGGACCCAAATCCTTAATATTCTAAACCCTAACCACGGTTAGGTTTAATAGGCTCGAGAATTTTAAGAGAATAAAAAATTTAAGAACTCCAAAGTGAAGTGTTTAGCTTTGAGCATATAGTTTTCACTCTTAGAAGCTATTTAAGACAAATAGTTAACACGGTCATGTCGCAGAGGTTTAAAGAAATGTTTGAATCATCAAGTACCGAATTTTTATTCCAATCATGGACATAGTCGGTGCTGGCCCGAAATCGGAAAAATCCTCTTAGCAAACATGTGTAAAAGTCAATAATAGCCTTAGTAATTACATCAACCTAAGGGCAAAATAGGTAATAAGACATGAAGATGTTGGTTGACTTTGTAAGGGTAAATTGTTTTTGTGTGCATGGTAGGAAGATTGGACACACCAAAGATAGTTGTTGGGGAACATTAACTCAATGTTTTGGCCTATTTTAAAACATATAACCTAGCTCGTCTAATAATGAAGTCTCGTGTTGTTTAATTAAGATCGAGAAGAGTTTCGAGTCTTTTGTAGAGTGATTTGCGAGTCCTTTTTTTTAGAGAGAACAGTGAGAAAAATAATTATTAAGTGACGGTAAACGTTTGTATTTTTTTCTCCTGAAATTTTCTTAAAACCTGCCCCGGTAGTCGAGAATTGGGTGTAGTCCTAAAAAACTGAACAAAATGTTGAAGAAATACTCTCGTTTACGAGGGTTATTTAACTCTAAAAATTAGTTTTTTAAAAAAAGTAAATAATCTTGATAGGAATTTGTTAATTTTTGAATGTTTTGTGCCCAAGTTTGGAGAAATAACTTAAATGCCACCCATATAAAGCCATATTTTAAGGTATAAGACAAATTTCAACCGAAACCGGAATATCAGGGAAAATGCTAGTCATGTGACTTCATTCTTAAGGCCGAATGTATACCTTGCATGTATGTGTGCAATGCCTTATGTTCAAAATTCGGATTCAGAGTCTCGGCATTTCGTTGCATCCCGTGCAATATGTCTATATTAGCTACTTATTTTGAACGAGATCCAAAAGTGAATGACTAACCTTATAGACCAACACAAATTCTTATAACATATTTTGTCTTTACCCACATGTTTTTTAGAACGAAAGAAAAAAAAACTAAAAAAACTCCGTGCTAGTTTGTGGAGATAGTCCGATCATTTTTGTTCCTAAACATTTTAATACTCATTAGCAAAATTTAAATTTTATACCCAATAGAGTAATTTAATATAAATTGATAACTATATTTTATAAATGTTAGTGAATGAAGTGTCATAAGAATATTTCAATAAAATAAAAATGAAAGGACTAAAAGTATAAAGATAAAAATGAATGTTTTAAAATTATATGAATAAAATTGAACTAAAACCGAAAGTAGTATGAACGGGCTTAAAAAGGTTACAGAAACCGACACAATTGTGAGAATGGACTATTTGTCTATCATACCATTTATGGATTTTGGAATTGGTTGTTAAATAAAGTAATGGTACGTTAGCGAGTGGGAGCAGGCATGTCTAGCGGTTATGGTGAAGATAAGATAGACATGTTTTTAAGGAGTTGTTTGGAATTTCCCGTTTTTAAGAACCGTATGCGTTCCTATTTTTTGTTTTTTTTTTCCTACTTTTTCCAAAAACATAAATAAAAGTATTACTTAAGTTTTTTAAAATTTTAATTTCATATAAATGTTACCATTTTAAATTTAAAATTTCAGAAAACAAGAGACAGGTGATTACCAAAATGATTTTTTTTTTCTTTAAAAAAAACAAGAAACAATGGCTAAATACCTTCCATGTTAGAATAGCCTCAATTGCTTTGTTACCTATTCCGTTAGTAACGGTAGCAGATTTTTATTACATTATACTCGTACATTTACCATTTACCGTACATGATATTATTACTCTGGAAAGATGTTCTATTTTTTTTTTCGTACGTCGCATTTGATACCAAATAAACCATTCTCCACATACGAACTCGATGGAGGGCAGTAGGGTAGGATATATGTGAGATCTCATATTGGTTGAAGAAGAAAACAAAACATTTCTTATAAAGGTGTGTAAAACTCTCCCTAGTAGACGCGATTTAAAAACTTTGAAGCTAATGGTGATACGTAATAGGCCAAAGAGGACAATATCTGTAAGCAGTGGGTATGGACTATTACAATTGATATTAGAGCCAAACATTGGGCGGTGTGTCAGCGAGAACGCTGAGCCCCCAATGGGGGTGGATTGTGAAATCCCATATCGATTGGAGAGGGAACAAAATATTCCTAAGGGCGTGGAAACCTTTCCCTTACAAACACATTTTAAAACTGTGAAACTGATGACAATATGTAATAGACTAAGTCAGACAATATCGATGAATTCTTGTTCTTGGTATCACCCAGCATATGATAAAATATGCAATGAATGAATGTAAACTGTAGAACTTCTCATGCATTACCTATACACTTATCCACAATTCCAGAAACTGATTATCAGCCGTCTCCATTGAACAATATCCTTCAAACAAACAGCATATTGAGAAAATGCAGCATCTTCAAAGACTTAAAGGGTTCAGAAAACTCTGTACAGAGTTGAATTTTAGTACTTTAAAAAACATATTCAGAGATCCACATGAGTCATGAAAATACATCTCCCTAATTTACACTAGAACATATATTTACACAATTCTGAAAATGAACTATTACTATGCTTTTAATGTACATATTACCTGACAGTAATAATACAAGAGGGTTAAATACCCCACTAGAGCTGCGCTAAGCAATAAAACAAAAGAAGCTTAAAAGTGATGCCAAGTTTTCATTCTTACCAGTTGTTTGGAAGCAAAGGATGATGAAGCAGCCAAACTTGTAGTGAATTAGCTTCAAGGAATGGATGGCTTGGATACATCTGGTGAGTTTTGACTGCTCTTCACCACCAAGTCATAATTGATGGAAGCCAATTGTGATAAATTCTGCAGAAGAATGAAGTTTCTGCATCATATTTTGATCTCACTTTCAACCCAACAGAATGGATGTCATAACAATATAATGATAGAAAATAAAATTTGTATAGAACTTATAATTTCTGAGAAATCATTTGGATTCATTTAATTATTATTCTCTGCTGTTTATGTACCTTAAAGAAGTCCATTTCCAATATTCGTGAGAATGCTGGATTCTTTATAAACCACAATTATTCTCTTCACCTCATTGAATGAAATATACCACGCAAATATCTTCGATGGAAAAAGAAAAAAAGGTCTAGGCCTAGCACGCCTTACCTTGAAAGAGAAATTGCTGAACGAATACTTCACAGAAAGGGCTGATGATGTACCGAAGTCAGCCAAACTGCCACATTCGTCTCCCTGTATCAATGACATCAAAACAATCAAACTGGAGGATATAACAATCTCAAAGACATAATGGATTTATATTGATTTTAACAATCAAACCGGGGGAGAGGAGTATGATTAAGAGATTCATACCACCATGTATGGTGTGCATCTTTTGATTCTTAAATGTTGTTCCAGGGGTTTCAATATGAGTAAGTATCATTAGTTAAATATGACAACCGTGATCCTTGGTTGCCACCAAACAAAGATGTGGATTTCTTTCTTTGATCGGGAGATCATCTTGGTGATAGATAGCCTAAACCTTGCCATTAGTAATATGCTTTATTGACATTGTGGCAATTCTTATTGAGGATTCTTCCAATTAATAAATACCAGATATAGGGTAACAGAAATGATTTAGTTTATCAAAAGCATACGTCCAAGACAGGAAAACTAGCTTACATCTTCATCTTGTTGGTTACTAAGTGAACTACTGCTGCAAGTATCTGTCAAATCATGATCATCAAAGTCACTTCCACAGTTAAAATCCTCATCTTCTGGATTCCATACATAGCGGCTCATGAAATAACTTGTATCCTGTGGCTCTGCTGATGGTATAAACATGGCCTGTAAAAAAAATACAAATATCCTTTTGAGGTTCATAAATTTTTAAAGAATTAGGTCAACCAATTCTTTCGTGCAACAATGATGAATACCTTCTGCCTTGCAAGTGTATCCCAGTTAATATCTTTGAAGAAAAGATGCTGCTTCACCTGACAGAAGAAAACAGTTCCAATATATCGTTTCGTTTAATAAATCATAATTACCTAGCAAAACTATTGTTTTTTGCAAGGAATTATACAATTACCTCTCCGGCTCCAGTAGCTCCCAGTCTTTGAACAGAATTTTCAGTCAGCAATCTGAAACATAGTGCATTGGCGTTCATGGATAACATAATACTTATAAAACAATTCTTTCGCAGTTTTATTTGGAAAGAAACCAAAGAATTTTCTATATCATTTTCAATTCATCAAGATCAAAACTTCTCATTAGTATTCCTTATCTAAAGTTTTCTATGATTATTCTCGTAATAGTATTTGTAATGATTGGGAGGCTTTTTGTTAAGGTTTATCTTTACTTTCCCTCTTTCTTTTTTCATTTTATTTTTATTAGTCTACACTTAGTAGACTTTGAATTCTTGTATTCTCTATTAGTTTTTCATTCATTAATGAAAAGTTTGGTTTCTGGTTAAAAAAATAGAAGATAAAATCAAACAACCATTTGAGGCAGCAAATAAACTGAAAACTGTAAATTTTGATATGCTGTTATTACAGAAAAGGTTTCAATGAATCTTACTTGTCAATCAAATCATGGGCTTCATAACTCATCTCGTCTGGTATCTTGGGCCATGGTATGTCTCTATTAATGATATTATCAAAAATTTTCTGCAATGGAATAATAACTCCTTTGGTCAATCACAATGTTGGGCAGTTATCAAATGTAACACCAATGAAACAAGAGCTACAAAGCCCTGTATTAAATTTTCAAATCCCAATCACACCAAACAGATACGCTAACAAATAGTGCGTGTAATATTGTGTGTTATTTCTACTTAATTTAGAAGCATTGATTAAGATACGCAAAAATTGACTCTCTTTTTAAGAACTGTCATGCAATCATCATATCAAATAGACCTTCCGGAAAAAAAAGATATAACGAAGTCCAGAAGGAACTTTTTCAGCACAAACACGATAACAATGGATTTATACAAGAATATAAGGGGAAAGATGTTAATTGCTCGACTGTTTAAGATCAGCACCTTCACAGTGTAAAGCCGTTGGATGCGACCATTGGTATGTTTAACCAAGCTGGTCCATGATGCTAAGATTTAGCCGTTGGAGTTAGGTGGTTAGTTAGGCTTCATTTAGCTGCTTTATTATATAAATATTCATTGTTTAGGTTGTATGCATTCATTCCTAATTAAATTTAGGTTAGAAGAGAAATTACGCATTCAAAGAAATGATCAGAGCCTTATACAGTGCATGTTAAGAATTCTAGTAGCAGATTCAACCTGTGGACTTTCTGCATTGAACGGCGGTAATCCTACAAGCATCTCGAAAAGGATTACACCAACAGACCACCAATCAGCAGTTACACCTGCAAGAAAAAAGTAGACAAAAATAATATGATAAGGCTTCATTGAGAATAATTCACAAAGTTCTTGTACGCAAGATACTACGCCTATTGGTTACAAACCATGTCCCATGCCTAGAAGTATCTCAGGGGCCAAATAATCTGGAGTACCAACGACAGAATGCTTCTGTCTGTGTTCTCTTTTTGACAAAGATTGAGATGTTGGACCATTGTCTCCAAGTGAAGCAGTTCCATTGATTGATGGACCTGTGAAATCATCTGTACTATTGATAAGACCAATCTTGGAGAGCCCAAAATCTGTTAACTGTAACAAAAAGAAGAAGAGGTTTCTAAGAAATGACAAGCAAAAACAACTTCAACGTTTCTCAAGAAGTTTGAAACGAACAAAAAGAGCATTATAAAAATGAGTGTACAGGGATTCCACTTCCTATTAAAGAATCCAACAGTTTCTTCCTTGACTACCAAACAAAAAAAATTATCCATACATTCCACTTCCACGTGCCCGTAGATAATTGTTATAGCAGTCATGTTCTTACTGCACTAGCCGTATAGTAATAATATCCCTTTTTTTTAGTGATTTTCATTTTTCATCTATAGGAGGTTGCTGATCTTTCTCATTCCTTCATAATCTACAAAACCAATAATAACTCTACCAAAAAGTTATATCATGTTGCAAGTCTAAATTAAAACATGATATAACCCCACATTCATATAAACAACCACTGCCTTGTTCTTAAAAGATTCCTGGCAACTTAATTGAAGAATATATTCAGAAGCTTTTGCAGCAGCCACAAGCTAGATTGCAACTGAAAAACAGAGTTGAAGGATTGCAATTCTCCACGCCTCTTTTATTTCAACAAAACGCACTACTTTTAAAGGACAGATCAAGTAGAATCTTCTAAGCAAGGTATCTATTACTATCCTAAGGACCAAATGCCCGAGCGAAATGACGTTTGTAGCCTCATCTTTGAAATGGCTTTACTGAGAGAGCTATTGGGAGGTTTTTCCTTATTCAAATGGAAGGTAATATAGGCTCTAGAGGAAACTGATAAGAACAAATGGATGAAATGAAGCAAACAAGATAAATATTATTAATAACTGACCATCAATTAATCACCAAGCACAAACAGCCTATTAAAGATATAAAAACTCTCCCCAACTAACTAACAAAGCATTCCTACCAATTTTACACCTGCTTAATATATAGTCCCTATTGAAGGCCGATCAGAGACCTACCAAGAAAAATTTAGAATAAATCAGCCACTTCGATCTTCTCCAAGTTGGACAGTTTCCTTCAAGGTTCCAGCCCATGTTATTAGAATCCTTACAATCTGCATAAAAGCTCCTAAGAAAGTGCCACAAGGATCAGTCTAGGGAATTTTCTAGAATTTTTGTAAGACCTGATAGAAACCTATCCAACCTTTTCCATTACGCACCTGCCTAAAATCCCCAAATAACTTCTCAATAGAATACTTGAGAAAGCCTTTCCTTCCAATGACAAAGAATACCTCCTAAAATTTGAACAACCTGGTATTTCAAATTTTGGAGTGGATAGTTTTAAGCTATGACATAAACAGAATTACTTTGCCTAAGATTCAACTTCATAACATAAGAATTTAACTGCTGCTAGTTCTTGACACTATTGCCATAAAAACTAACAGCAGGGACATAATGAATGTACTTTAACAACTTTGTTTCACGACGAATATTTCTATAAAAAAAAATTAAAAAATTAAAAAATCCATGGGGTTGCCCAAAATTACAAAATATTGAGAAAGAAATTAAAACTGAAGCCCACACCTTAATGTGACCATCTTGACCAATCAACAAGTTATCTGGCTTTAAGTCTCTGTGAATCACATTTAAGGAGTGCAAATATTCCAAAGCAAGAACCTGAAAAGTATGAAGACATGCATTAATGAGTCGGTTTTTCGATGATGATGATAATCATAGTAATAGTAGTAGTTTAGAAAAAGGAAATGGAAAAGAAAATGTAATATCATTTTCTTACAATTTCAGCGATATAAATTCGAGCCATATCTTCATCTAAGCACCCTAGGTTTCTCAGTAAGGAATAAATATCGCCACCATTTAAGTATTCCATGACCAGATACAAATTTTCCCTACATGTGAAAGAGTAGAAAAAGCGGACCTGTTCATAATCACATTTACAAAAATGAGAAATTAACACATACAATGCTTCCTTAGAGGGAAATAAATTATTGAACCAACTAACCACAAAAGGGTTGCGAACTGAGATAAGGATATTACGTTCAGCCAAAATACTTTCAACTGCATTCTTGCGAATCATATCAGCCTTCTTTAAAACCTGAAGTATCATACAAACGGATTATTTACTTTAAAGTACATCAAAGATTATCTCCTCCATTCAAACTTAGAACACTCAGACAGCACAATAAGAATTTGATATAATTTGAAGTTTAATAATACAAATTATTCCCCCATTGACTTTGGACTGCATATTTACTTGGTTCAGTATCATTTTAACATGTGCAAAGAGATAAAAGAAAACAAAAGAAAAATAATTATATATATGCTATCATATCAGACATATAATCTAACATCACTATAAATGTCTTAGAAGCTGAAAAGGGTGACAACATAGATAGATTTCATTAGTGACTAGTATAGAACCCACTCTTAAAAAATAAGTTTTTTTTTTCCGGTAAGTAACATAAAAAAAATATATAACAGTTTTTAGACTCAAATAATTCATTTAACAAGTTGATAACTAGAAAATATTATAAGTAGGTACAAAAAGTATATAGACAAAATTATCGTTACTCTTTAAGTTTACAGTAAACAATTTTTTAAGATAAAAAATAATGTGAGCATATTATATTTTTAAATTGTTGCATATAAAATGCAAGTGAAACCACGATAATTAAAAATTAAAATTGTGAGCAGTTTTAAATTAAAAAACATCAGAAAAGAAATTTTTTAAAATGACCATAAGCACACGTAACCAGACAACTCAAACTGTACCCATAATGAGCCTAGTTTGGCATAGCGTGAAAACCAGTATATAACACTGATATCAGCATGCATTTCATCATGTTAGTTATGTTGGTGTCATATTTATTATGAAGCTTCTGGAGGAAGTTGTGATGAATAGTTTATAAGAAAAGTAGATGAGTAGTTGCTTCTAGAGGGGGCGTAAATTCCATTCTTCATATGTCATCCATCTCACCGTTATTGGAACACTAACCTTTATTGCAAACAAGTCTCCAGTTGCTCGTTTTCTGGCAAGGAAAACTCGACCATATGCACCTCTACTAATTGGTTTAATTATTTCAAAATCTTCAATCGATGTTCGATCTTTTGAACATGTGTTAACAGGACTTGCACGTAAACTACGAACAGCATCATCTTCCACTGAACTCTCTTCATCGACGATTCCATTTGAAGAGTCTACTTTATCATCTTCTATTTGCCCACAAAGTTGTACATATTTTTCCCTGTAAATGCAGAAATATCAGGATGTAACCATAGAAATAGATGCGAGTAATATCAATTACTGGAGGAAAAAAGAAGGATGCAGAGTAGGTCATACTAATGCAAGAAAAAAATAAAAATGTAGCATGTTGTCAGATTTTTATCTTTCCACAAAATAATATATTGTACAGCATTTGAATTGTGAAACAAGCCAGTCAACTCACTGCAAGAGCTTCTCTATGCGCCTTCCAAAAGTCTCCACGACAAGAGCATCCACCTTCCTATCCTGGATTGCATATTTAAGGTCTTCTAATCGATCAAGCATAGACTCCAATGCACCATAGCCAGAGTTGTTAACGTTTGCAATGGAACGAACAATATCCAATAATTTGTAAATCTGTTATTCCACATACATGTTATTTGAGACATTTAACATGAATGAGTTCTTGGAAATTTCTTTTTACAAACTAAGAAAGACTAGAAGTACTTATTCATATTTTATGCAAAATCCCAAAATAATGCCTTCAAAGCTCAACACTACCTGATATAAGGACAAATAGGATGTTGCCATGATATAAGGAAAACACTACCTGCTGATAATTTTCAAGTTCAGATATTGTTCTTCGCCCATGCAACGCCAACTCAATCTGGCTGGATCTGGGTGTTAAAAGAGGTGATCTTGGTGTTAGAGTTCCAGCTGACAGTGATTTTGTACTGTGTTCTGGTGTGAAATTAAATGGTCGATTGTATGATGGATCAGGAAAGGTATCCTGACTTTCCATACAAAAAGAGTTGCCAGTAACAGGGAGGGAATCAAGCAAATCTTCTGAGTTTTGATAAGACAAATTGATTCCTTTAGATGATATCTCAAAAAAATCTTCTTGCATACTTGATGTAGAAACCTTAACAGTATCGAAATTTCCACAGGAAACATTGCTACTTCTCGGTGTACTTTTAGGCGTCCAAGACTCTAGTATTTTTTCAAGAGCTGTAGCAACCCGTGCAAGGCGCTCGTTCACAGTTAAACCTTTCAAATCACACCTATCGGCAATCGTACATATTCGAGAATGCTCCTCAACATGAATGGTAGGAATTTCAACCTCACAAATCCGACATATCATCAGATTCTCAAAAGTAGCATTTTGATAACCCCATATTCCCCAAGATAGTTTTTGTTCTTTAGGAGGTGCTTCAGAATGCGCAATAGGAATAGATGGGGTATCTAATTGATTGATGCTCCCAGTCTTAGCTTCATGTACATGCAACGTTTCAAGTTTATCCTTAGAAGGTGTTTCAGTAGTGTCAGAGTCTTTCCGGTTCTTGGCAACTGCTGATGGTAGCTTTTTCCAGGATGACATCCTATATGTGCTTGTAGATGAATCATTACTTATGGCAGAGTCCAGATCAACATTTCCAGCACTACTACTAAAACTTGGACCTGAATGGTGCTTCACCATGCGACTGGCTCGATCCTTCCCAACCAAGTTCAGCTGCTGCTCAATATCTTCTTTCGTAGTCAATGGATCGCCAAAGTCAAGTTGTTCGAGCTTCCTAATTTTCTCTGGATAAATTCCTGGATCATTAAGTTGATGAAGACCCAAAATGTGCTCATTTTCATAACCACTTTCCTTTCTAAACTGAATAAGCCTAGTACATCGTGTCAAGATGAAAAGAAGGCGGGTATGGGCTTGCTTAAGAACCCCTAATGGCAGCTCCTGCCGCCGGTCGTCTAGATTTTGGACAATCCCTTCACCTTTCGCCCAAAAATCAGTAGGTGACATTGTTGCACATTTCCGAGCAACCACCAATAGGTCCTCCAAACCTTCTCTTATTTCAGGCAGAGACCGGTCTGTCTTTTCAAGTGTATCTACCAGATCTCCAGCAAAAATACCCAGTTCGTAATTAACATCATCCTTCAATCTGTCAAATTTTGCTCTGATAGCCACCATGATCTCCTGAAAATTAAAGCAAGCAACAGGTAGCTTCATTCAACATAGCTGGAGAGAAAGAGAACAGCCATTACCACAAAGGTGAAATAGAAGGAAGAACATACTTCCAGATATCCAAAGGCCCGAGGCTTCCAAACTGGAAAAGGGCGAACTCCCTTGGAATTAAGCTCGTGAGAGAAGCTTTTGATATCCAGAGTTCTCTTCTTTTTTCCACTAGTAACACGCAGTATGGCACGGAATCGTGGAGACTGAATTTCCTTTCCAAACGCTACATGATTAACCTAATCAAGAACAGCCATCGATGAGCTACATTACGTAACTAATCTACTCCATCAGTGGTACGGATTTTACAACGCACAAACTCAGATACAGATACAACTAGAGGTAGAAGAAAAGCAAGTGTAAATCATTACCTCAAAATCATGATTCAGAGCTGTTGGATATCTAAACGATTTCGATTGACTCCACAGAACTTTTTTCCCTAACGAAACACGAATAAATTTTACAAAACAATAACAATCCTCACACTTACATAACCACGCACCAAAACAGAGCCAAGAGAAAAAAAAAAGAACACATGCATCACACATTCTACATACCATGATCAGTGGAGGAATGTTTTGGCTCGGAATTGGTCCCCGCGGTGGCATTAGTCCTGGAAGTTTCTCCCAAATTGGAGGGCGTGCCAGCGGCCAAGGTCCGTTGCGGCAAAGGACCAGACCGCGTCCGAATGTGGTTCAACCCGAGAGAGGAGGCCATAATGATGGAGGAATCGTCAGTTTCATAAGGAAAATCCTCGTCAAGGTCATATTCTTCATCGGAATCGGAGTCTCCGGCATTGGATATGGAATCGCGGAGAAGAGGAATGGCGGGAATCTTGCGAAGCTTGGCGACAGAGGAGGATGAATCATGATCGGAGGGAGGTGGTTGGGACATAGAGGAGAGGTGGCCGGAGAGAAGGAGTTTTTCCGGTGACGGTTTGTTGAAGATTGAGGAATTGTGGCATTGGGAGAGGAGAGCGGTTGACTGAGAGAGGAATTTTCGCGGGAAGAAGAAGCCGTAAGATTAAGACACGTGGAGGAGGATGAATCAACTCCGTTAAGATCTTGTGTTGCTTTTTTTAATGCCTTTTCAGTTTTAAAATATGCTTCCCGCTAAGTGACGGATTGATCGTTGCCGTCTTCACCCGCTTATTATTCAAATTTCAGCTACAAAATCAAATCAATAAAATACATTTATTCTTAAATTTAGTGAAAAATAATTATAAAAAAATTAAAATAACTCGAATTTTCAAAAAAAAGTATTTAAAAAATATCGTTAAATATTCTTTAATTTTTAAAAAAATCAAAAATACTTTTATACGTGTTTATTATTGAAACTTTTAAAAATTTAAGAATATTGGTCCAACAAAATATAGGTTTACGAATATTTTTATTAATTTAGACTTTTTTATTATTTAAAAAATAATTATAAATAATTCGAGTCAGTAACCCATAAGATCCTATCCAACCGCACCAAAAATCTCAACATTTACCTCCAACAATATATTCAGCTACTAAACAATATAAATAAAATATCTTTAAAGTTTCAATAATATATTTATATTTAATTTTAATAAAAAAATTAATTTTTTTTCAAACTTTTAAAAATTTTAAAAATATTTTTATTGTTAATATCATATTTAAAAAATATACAAAAGTTTATTTTTTAATTGAATTTAATCTATTATTTATTTATTTATTATTATTATTATTTTTTTTTTTAAGTAATTATAAATAATCCGGTGAGAGTCAGCAGGGGTAGGGTCCCATCCTTCCGCGCCAAAAAAATCTGAGAAGCCTCAACTTCCACAGCCACAAACTCTCTGGAAACCGATCCTTTTCCTTCATCTCCATTTCCATGTCCATCTTCACCTTCTCCCCTTCTCCTTCTCTTTCCTTCTTCACTCCTCCAACTCCTCCCCGTCGTTCTTCTGCATTTCCGGCGGCAGCCCTATCCTCTGCCAATCTCAACACCGTAGCCGGAGGACTCGCCCTTCTTTGGTTTAAACATGACCTCCGAATCGACGATCATCCTGCTCTCCATGCCGCCGCCTCCCAGTTTCCCGCTCTCATCCCTCTTTACATCTTCGATTCCCGCTTACTTTCGCGTAACTTCTCTTTCTCTCTATTCTGCTTGTGGATTTAATGGCAATGTGGATACTAATGGAAGTTGTTTGTCTGTATAGTGTCTGCCATTAGATGATGAATGAAGTTAATGGATCTGCAGGGTTTTCTGATGAAATGCTTGAGATTACACTTCTTGCATTGGAAGCTCTGAAGCATTCGTTGAGGGATCGGGGTTTGGATTTGTTAATCAAGTTTGGGGACGCAGAATCTGTACTCCGGGAGCTTGTAGTTGAGGTGACGATCAGATTTTTCTAGGTTTCAACCATATAATAAGAACTTTAAAGAAGAAGTGGAAAAAAATATATTGTAGTTGCAATTAAGAACATCGAGTTATGTAACTATAGATTCAAGCTACTTTAAGTGGAAGTGGGACTCATTTTTACGAATTCTGATTCAAATCTAGATTTATATGATTTCATTGTACTTTTAGGTTATATTTCTAGCTTAGTTAATTCTAGTCATGTAGTATGAATATTACCATTCTTGAAATGCCTCGCGGAAGTTCAATAGTTTATTTTGGAGCTATATAAAGTCATATATATTGTCTTTGTAAAATTGATTCAGAAAATTTAATGAACATAACATTTATTCCTTTTTAGTTTAAGTTGCATGCTTAGAATCATTCGATGCTTAGAATCATTTGTGCTTGACATGATCTATCAATTTAAATTTCAAATAAGTTTTCTTGAAATATTTTAGATTTGAAGGTCCTAATTTTCAAGATTTGGGATAAAACCAACTTGATTGAGGAGTTTTAGCGTTTTGCAATCTAGGAATTTTCATATTGTTAGAGTTTTTAGTATAAATTGTACTTTTGTTTATTACTTTAACTACTATGTTTTGAACAGGTTAAAGCTACACATGTCTTTGCTGAGGAAGAAGTAGAGCATGAGTTATGTGTGTTGATGGATGGGGTATCTCAGACATTGTCCAGTCTGATTCAGAGCCCAAATCTAACAGTTTGGAGGACGCCATTTTACGATATTAAGGTATGTCTGTGGATGTGGATTTTACTCTAATCCTCTCCTTCACATTGCCGCTTTGACTTGTTGATTTTCATACACCGTTGCCGTGTCTACCAGAGCTTAGAGGCCTTACCTGCATCATACGACGAGTTTAGGAAGCTTCAACTTCCAGTAAGTTCTCCACTTTCTTCTCCAACATTACCCCGTTTGAGACTGGAATTGAACTGGGGTACGTTCTGTGCACGAATTTTTACCTTTGAAGAACGAGAGTGGCATCCATATTGTGGCGGCCATGATAAATAATACTTCATTTGTATGATAAGATGGCTATAATCGTTAGGTACCATGCCCACATTTGATGCCTTGAAGGAATTTATGAATAGTAATCGATTGTACAAACCAAGTGAAGATTGGGATTCGATCAAGAATACAACAGCTGAAGCTACTGTTCGAGCTAAATTTTCTAAAAGAGGAAGCAATGAAAAAAATCCTAGTTCGAAAGAATCTAGGACAGAGAGAATGGGGAAATCAATTTTTTCCACACAAAGAGGAGTGAATTTCCTGAGGGGAGGTACAGAAGGTCTGTTGAATGCATTAGCTGCATACATAAGATACAATGAGGGAACATCTCGAGATGACTGGCAAGCGTAAGTGTTCAAACTTCTCTTCCTCATATTCCCTATCCTTCTAGGGAAGAAGGTTGAAAAAAAAGACAGATGGAACTCAAGCTCATACTGTTATCTAAGTGCTAAGGGATTTGCAACCCTTTGATTCGTTTCCTTACTCATATCCATATGTTTTGCTGGCTCATCAGTCCACTACGATAGATTCTAATGATCTTGTCGTGTAATTTTCAATACCCTTTTTAGCTATTCCTACTAATATGTAAATTTGCAAACCCTTTTCATCACAGAGGACAAAAACATAAAGCATTCATATTCTTGTTCTGTTCTCATTTACATTTTTATGATGCAAAAGAATAGCTTGAAGCATTAATATTTATTTCAACTAGTCATTAGATTGCCCATTGAGGTCTACGATTTATGCAGATTACACGAAATGGTACGCAATTCTGAAAGCCGAGATGGAGGTTCATTTATCAAACTCTTTGGTCCTGCCATTCATCTGGGAATGATTTCTAAAAGGAGAGTGCATTATGAAGCCATCAAATATGAAAAGGAAAGAAATGCTGGGTTTCTGTCACCTTTTGGGTACTCAGCAGGCACTGTTGCTGCAGCAGTTGATGCTGTTCTCTCCTCTGAGGTACGCCATTTAGTTTAAAGTTTCAAAATGTACTTTTGTTTGATTGGCTGGTTCTAGAAATTGGTTTAACTCCATTAAGTTTTACATTTATAGATGAATGATAATATTAAAGCATCTTTAGGATCTAATTTGGTTTTCACAACACAGTGGTATTCACTTATGTGTCTGAAGAGCAAAGGAAGGCATTTGGGAAGCCTCTCTTATCGGACTTGGAGATGGAATGGCTTTCTTGTTCAGGTTGGTATATTCTCTGCAAAGTTTTGGCCATATGTGTAATGCCTGATTTCCTCAAAAAAAATGCCCCTTTTTCAGTACACAGTTTATGGATGTGACGGCCCTGCCATGCTTCTAGTGCATGGTTTTGGTGCTTTTTTGGAGCATTTCCGAGACAATATACATGGCATTGCTGAAGGTGGAAACCAAGTTTGGGCTATAACAATGTTGGGATTTGGGAGTTCAGAAAAGCCGAACATAGTGTACAGTGAACTAATGTGGGCTGAGCTTCTTAAAGATTTTATCGTTCAAGTTGTGGGCAAACCAGTACATCTTGTTGGAAATTCAATTGGTGGTATTTACAAATTTACTGGATATATTACCATAAATTCTCAAAGCTTCTTTCCTACAACCCTTTCAAGGAAGTTTGCTTGCTTGCTTTTCAGGCTATATTGTCGCTATTGTCGCTTGTCTTTGGCCTGCTTTGGTCAAATCAACTGTCCTCATCAATAGTGCTGGCAGTGTGGTTCCAGGATATTCTTCTTTGCCCTTCAATAAGGTGAGTTTTCTGAACATTATTATGTCTCATCTTTCCGAAGTTAGCTTCGAGTATGTACAGGGTTGTGCGTTAAGGCCACATAGGCGGGGTGAGTGGATATTAGCATATAAACTAGACCCTTCTTTCTTGTTGGGCTAATACAAACTTCTCTTTTAATCACAATTAAGTCATTTGAACTCCAATGCCTTCCTACACGCTCTTGTTCTTGTTGACGCATTAATACACATACTCACATCCATATCACCCATTCATCAAACAAACGACCATAGAACAATGACATATTGATATCATCTGCACTCAAATTACGGAAACTAATTCCATCAATTCTCGAAAATAACCTTAAAGTTTATGGAACCAAAATGAGACCGAATATCGAATATTCTTTCTTTTTCATGACTTTCACATATTGTCATTTGCATACAGGAGAGGCAGGTTTCTGTTGCTGCATGGCTGGGTGCTCGACTCCTTCTTACTTACTTAAGACTGAAAACCAAGGACATAGTGAAGAATTGTTACCCAACTGTATGTGAACTAATGCCCCAATTTTGTACTATTTCCTTGCATTTCATGTCATAGAACTTCAAAACTTTCCAACACTATTTTGCTGTGCAGAGAACAGAGCGAGCTGATAACTGGCTTATCAGTGAGATGCTGAGAGCTGTATCCTCGTCTGTAAGCTTTTGTTATGATGTCTAGAATCATCAGCTTCACTTTTCATTACAGATTGTGTAAGTTTTGCCATCAAATATCACCTTAACGGATCATGAAAAGTCCAAAGATCCTGGAGGCCTGGTGGTTCTGGAAAGTATTTTCAGCTTTGATCTTTCCGTTCCCCTTAATGATCTGTTGGAAGGATTGGAGGAAAGGGTTCTTATTATCCAGGTAAAAGGATGGTTAATTTTGAAGCAAGTTGTTACTGTCATTAAATGTTACAAAAGAAAGGATAACGTGTGAAGGTTGGTACATTATGATGCATTTGATAGGGAATGAAAGATCCAATCTATAACTCCAAGGCTGTGTTGGCGAAGCTTAAAGAGCAGTGTGTTGGGGTTACGATCAAGGAATTGGATGCTGGTAACATCATTTTATTTGTTTTATTTTCGTACTAATATAATATTTTTGCTGTTCTAACTTTAGTTTCTTGTATTCTCAAATTTTCAGGGCATTGCCCACATGATGAACTGCCTCAACAAGTTAATTCTATTCTCTGTGAATGGATACTGAGACTGGAAACTAAACAAAAGGTAGACTCACAATGACCATATTTAGTACTCTTTCCAAGTTTTGAAGCCATTATTTATATTGAAGTACTCTTATAGCACCTGATTTGTTTATAGCCTTATAAATATGAATTAATTGCTTATTTAGTAGAATAAAAAACCAACAAAAAAAAAAAATTACTCTCTTTGAAAGAGTTTGAAGGTTGTCTTCACCTTACATTAATTGTATAATTTGACATTTGATCCGGGTAAAAGATCCCTATTCTTGATTTCAATTTTTCTCAGATTATCACAACTTTTTTATTTATTTATTACATAAGTAGATGAACAAATTTAATAAATTAATAAATTTTATTTTATATTAAAATAATTAGAAAAAATTCTATTAATATATTTTACCGTATGAAAGGAGGGTTTGTAATACTTTTTTATTTATTTTACTGTATCATAACTTTTTTTTGCTTTGTTCCAACGATAGATTTGAATCAATTTTTTCTAAGCAATTCAGAATAGGAAAGAACTAAGTTTTTAGTAATTTAATTTAAAAAATTTAGTAATTAAAAACTGTCATAAAAATCAAGTGCAAGTTTCTTTAATGTAACAACTTTTTCTATTCTAATAAGTTTTTTCATATACATTTATTTAAACAAAAAAGAAATCATAAAATCTTAATTTTAATTTTCTAAAAATAAACTATAAAAGCATTATAAATTTTGAATTGCAATAATTTAAGAGTAACATATTAACATTTACCTTACAATGATAAGTGGGGTACACAATATAGAAATTATTCCAAGGATACCACAATCAACATTCCATTTCTAAGAATTCATACCATATTCTCACAATCAACGATGTTCTTAGCGTATGAGGTGATACACAATTAGATGAGAGTGGCAGGTTTGAAAGACCATTCACATTTTTAAAATAAAAGCACATTACGGTAGAACGCAGAATGCAGCTCATGCAAATATATTCTTAACTTCTGATCAAAGTACAAAATTCAAAGATATCAACGACATAACAGCAGGCCAAAATCTTCCTCTCAAAACAAGTTATGAGCTTCAAAATTACGACAAAAATGGATGATAATGCATTAACCTTAACATTTGAGATTTGAATCAGGGCAGGCACACAGAGTACATAGACCTCTAAATAACTACCAGCGGAGTAAAGAACTTGGGGAAATATTGGAAAACACATCAATCTGCAATTGTGACTTCAACCTCAACACCTGGTTCGATGGTTATAGATGTGATCTGCTTAACAACATCAGCAGAGCTAAAGAGGTCGATAACCCGCTTATGGACACGAAGTTCAAATCTGTCCCATGTGTTAGTACCTGCAACAGAAGTACACGATTATTGACCAATGATCAGAATGGATCATCTTATCGGTCCCCTCTGGCTTGTCTGATGAACATGAGGGCTAAGAGAAACAAATCAAGTCACCCAAGAAAACATATACCAAAATAACCAATATTAACGGAATAATTATAAACAATGCCAGACTGACTACACTAAATAGAGTCGATTATGATACCAAGTACAGAAGACTGGGTTTTACATGGAATATGATGACAATAGATTTACTTCATATAACAATAAACTCAAAATTTAGTGAAACCCATCAAAGCACAACTCCAAAGAACTTGCAGATCTCTCGTTCATACGTTTCGACGGTGTTTCGTGAACGAAGGCATATTCAAGCAGCAGAATCAATAAAACTCACATCCAAAGTTTAAGTAGGGAAAACAATAACAAGGCTAAGGGCTGTACATGGGGAGGAAGGATAAAGAGATAATAGAATTACCAAATTAAAACAAGTGTTTTTTAAAGCTGAAGGCGCAATAGTGCAATGGCCTTCAAGGGCTTAAGCGCAAGGCACAAAAATAAATGCTGCTTTTTTGTGAGACGCACTATAATGAAAGCCCCAAAAACACAGAGCTTTGGGCTCGAGGGCTTCACATAAGACAGGCACCTTATTTGTGCGCCTCGGTCTATCAAAGGCGATGTGCAAGACCATCGGCTAGGCACGTGCCAGGAGAGGCTTTTAAAAACAGACTAAAACACATGGTGTGAAGCTCCAAATATCATGATGCTAATCCCAGGTAAAGAAAAATAAAAGACGGAGATATAAGGGGAAAATACAGTTGAGGGATTGATCCAGGGTAACAATGACTAACAAGAAGCCGGAGAAATCCAAACAAAGGATTATAGTTATTCTTATGCTAAGCATTGATTCAAAATTACCTTCACCGCAGGGAGATTTCCTGGTGGTGATGTGCAGGACTTTTGTTGGCATCCTCACAGGCCCCTTAACCCTCAGTCTCTTGTCCTTGGCACCCCGAACCAAATCAGCACAAACTATTGATTGAAAAAGAAAGTAAATCGTGAGCATTGCGCTAACATTTACAAAGCTGAAGACATCAATAAATTCCAATAATTCATAGAAACAAAGAAATTAGGGCAGAGAAAACCCTTGCTCAGTAAAGTCAAAATCCCCAAAGAGGCTCGACTCTCTAACTTTGAATTATGGAAGACTCTGAAAGCGACCATCAGAAATTCATTCGGTGGATAAATTGCGAAGGACATAACATAAGAACAATTCAATAATAAGCAATCCATTGATCAAGACGAACATGAAAAATGAAAATTCAACGAATTACAAACAGCAACAACAACAACAATCATAGCGAAAATTTATAAGATTCTATATATTTCCGAAACACATTACAAAAACGCAAAACCAAGAGACAAACAACATAAGAGTTTCAATATAATATCATAAAAAATAAAAATTCAACTTGCTTCAAAAACTGAGAGAAGGAGATACCCTTTTCAAGGTTCTTCACGTTCTTCGACGAAAGAGTGATCCTAATCTTGTGGATCTGCTCTTGTGCATCCTCCAAACCAGCCTTCGTAGGCTTCATCGCTGCATACGCCATATTTGCTTACTTCCTGAAAACAAAAATTCCAAAACTACGGAAATCAGATGTGAAAACAGTACAGCAAACAGCATGTGAAGAGAGGTACAGAAGTGGTGGAGAAGACTACCGGAGCAAGGGCGACTTCCGCTGCTAGGTTTTGCAGTTGGAGGATTTAGGGAGGAGGAAGATAGAGTATGGAAGTTAGGGTTTTCATATTAATATCAGTGGACTAGAGGCCCGAATACTAATAGATCGGCCCGAATTCGAAGGGTTTTTTTTTTTTTTTTTTTCTCCTCGGATAATAACCTTTTTTATTTTATTGTTTATTTATTTTGAGAATATTATGATTATTTATAATAATAAAAAAAAAAATCTATACATTATGATAATAACCTTCAGTTTTAAAAATAAAATAAAATTAGCACAACATAGTAACTTGTCGACTATCATAATCATGATTGTTTAAAGCGTGTTGTCTGTGGATGCATGTTGGATGTCCCGATCGTGTTTATCCAGGATGTGTTTGTCTAAAGCATAAAAAAAAGTTAGAGAGGGACAGCCACGACTGTGCATACGACCCATGGTGGCGACGGCGATTTATGGAGCTTCAGTTTTTCAAATTTCTATGCTCTGCTACAACCGCTAATTTTTGTATCCTTAGCACCCGCTTCTCTTTTACCTGAACTTCTGTTCCCTAACCTTATTCAAGGAGGTAAAGCAGCTTCGCTTCTCTCCCTCTCGATCGAGTTGCTTCGCTCCTCTCTATCTTAGCCGAGCTATCTTTATTTTATTCCTTGATTGAACTCGAGTTTTACTATTCTTTCACGAGGTAAAGCGTCTTCCCTAGAGAAAGGGTAGGTTGAGTAAGCATTGGATCCTTGGGCCTGGCCCAAAATTTTATCAATCTTTCGCATCATTATGATGGGCTTTGGACAGCCAAATTGGGCTCAAATTAAAGCCCACTAAACCACCTTGGAAGGTGAATGAGAGTGATTTAGAAATCCATAAATTCACTTA
The DNA here is from genome assembly GCF_002738345.1 of Cucurbita maxima. Classification (NCBI taxonomy): domain Eukaryota; kingdom Viridiplantae; phylum Streptophyta; class Magnoliopsida; order Cucurbitales; family Cucurbitaceae; genus Cucurbita; species Cucurbita maxima. Next base: position 494,515 of record NW_019272054.1, read on the forward strand.
TTTCACGTTCAAAACCACTCGAATATAATCAAAATCCCACACCTATGAGTTTGAATGAACGTTTCTAAAACTAACACGTGACCCGCAAAAATATGTCGTGCAACCGAACGTGAGCTACTATATCAAATCCCTCTCTGTCCATCGTGGACCAAATGGTAAGGTTGTGGTATGCAAGAGAACAAATCACTCATTTTTTTCAATGGAGACAGGTGCACGAACGACAACTCCAAACTTGACGCATTCGTCACCTACCTAACATTTAGGTGGCACAAACGAGATCCACCTAAGGTAAGGAATTTCGTGGAGAATCAAAGAGAAGATCGAACAGTTTGTGTTGATCATCTAGCAAGTTCTTATCTTACTCCAACATTTAGCGTTGTTTCACCCAGCCCATTTGGCAACAAAGATAAGCTAATCACCAAAATGGTCGAGAGTAAGTTAATTTTCAAAGACAATAAAGAAGCGCAACTTTTTTAGAACATGCCTTAAGGTGTGACGGAGACGATAAATTAAAAAAAAAAAACCAATAAATAATCAAATAATTTTTATATAAATTTGAAATTTTCTTTTATATATATTTTTTCATAATATAAAATCGGGGGCAAAAAATAAAATATTGGCCCATTATAAATGGCCTTCCCATGTGATATAAGGTCCCTCTAAATTATTTTTATTTTAGAAAAAAAAAAAATTAAACCATAAAGTATCTTTATTTAATTTCTAAGCCTCCAAAATAGTTTGCATCAATATGTACTTGGGCCAGCAGCTTTTAGTCATGTCAAATTACTTTAAAGTAAACATTTTATATATATATATATATATATATATATATATATATATATATATATATATATATATATATATATATATATATATATATTTATATCATACGTAAAAAACTATATTACATATTGAAATTTGAATTTTTAAAAATTATATTATATTTTTGTTTAGGAAATATATTGGAAATTATCCATTATTTTTTAATTAATATTTTAAAAATATATATCTATATATATATAAAAATGGATAGAGTAGTATGAATAAAAAATTAAAATAATTTTTTTATGATGATTTACCTAATAGCCATTATATCGAAAAAGTTTTCGGAATTAGATACCGAGTTTAAAGAGCGCTAGTCTACGATCCAAATATTCGTGTTCTTTTTCATCATATTACAAATTTCTTACCGGCATAAATCAATATCATTTAAAATAAAAAATAAAAATTTTCTAACCCTTTTATTTTTAAAATATAACATTTTAAATTACCAACCTTTAACATAAAATAATAATTAATATCATAATAATAGAAATAACTTTTATCATTTTATTTAAATTATTTTGAATTATAGAAAAATATATTTATTTATTTACCAAAATAAGATGTGTGTCTTTAGGATAGAAAAGTAAAAGAGGACCCCAAAAAAAAAAAAAAAAAAAAAAAAAAATTTT
>NW_019272054.1:496391-533057 GCF_002738345.1 Cucurbita maxima
TATATATATATATATATATATATATATATATATATATATATATATATATATATATATATATATATATATATATATTTATATCATACGTAAAAAACTATATTACATATTGAAATTTGAATTTTTAAAAATTATATTATATTTTTGTTTAGGAAATATATTGGAAATTATCCATTATTTTTTAATTAATATTTTAAAAATATATATCTATATATATATAAAAATGGATAGAGTAGTATGAATAAAAAATTAAAATAATTTTTTTATGATGATTTACCTAATAGCCATTATATCGAAAAAGTTTTCGGAATTAGATACCGAGTTTAAAGAGCGCTAGTCTACGATCCAAATATTCGTGTTCTTTTTCATCATATTACAAATTTCTTACCGGCATAAATCAATATCATTTAAAATAAAAAATAAAAATTTTCTAACCCTTTTATTTTTAAAATATAACATTTTAAATTACCAACCTTTAACATAAAATAATAATTAATATCATAATAATAGAAATAACTTTTATCATTTTATTTAAATTATTTTGAATTATAGAAAAATATATTTATTTATTTACCAAAATAAGATGTGTGTCTTTAGGATAGAAAAGTAAAAGAGGACCCCAAAAAAAAAAAAAAAAAAAAAAACAATTTCTATAAATTGTCGGATTAAAAGGGTCCACTTGTCAAAAAAAAATATTAATGGGATTTTAAAGGACAATTTCTATAAATTTTAAGGGGTGTAAAATAAAACATAAAAATGGTAGGTAATTAAATTTTATTTTTTTTAAATACAATTTTTCATTTTAAGGTAAGAATTTATTTTTTTTAATACAAAGTATGTATAGTTTGTACGATAAATAAAATAAAAATCCCGAAAAAAAAATTATATACTCATTGTTTAATATATCTTGCGAACGAGCCCTCTAGCTAAGGTGAATTACTAAAATATCCAATCTCACGATACCAGAAATTCTAGATCGTTAGAAAAAATACAGTCGTTCTTTGCATGATAACTGGAACGGGATAAGAGGTAGAAAGTGTTCGCTTGAAGAAGAATATTCAAAAACATGGCAACTCTTAAGTCACTTTCTTGACTTTAATTAGTGTCGAGAGACTTATCTCGGTATGAACGTTGAATTTAATACTCAATTAAATCGAAAGAAAAAATGTAATAAAATTTATAAATGATGAAACTTTTTAGAAATAAAAGAGAGAACTTTTACAAACCTTTTCGTTATTGGTGGATGGATGGGTTGGCATTTACAAGTTAGTTTTGTGGGTGCATTTTTCCTTGTCCTCTTATACACTTAATTTATAATTTAACCTAAATAATAATAATAATAAAAGTTTTATTTATTTATAAAATAAAATTAAAATAATTGTAACGTCTCAACCCACCCCTACTAAATATGGTTATTTTTAGATTCTCTCTCAAATATGGTTACAAACATCACAATCCACCCTCCACCAGACACACCGCATCGTGTCTTACTCCCTTTAGGGAAGAGGGAGAAGGCTGACACATTGTCTAGTGTCTGGCTCTGATACCATCTGTAACGGCTTAGACTAACTGCTAACAGATATTATGCTTTTTCAGGTTTCTCCTCAACACTTAGTCTTGGATCAAATAAAGACTCTGGGGTTCCAGCAGGCCACTGCTACATCCATTTCATTAGGAATTGATGATCTTTTAACAATCCCTTCTAAGGGATGGCTAGTCCAAGATGCTGAACAACAAAGTTTGATTTTGGAAAAACACCATCATTATGGAAACGTACACGCAGTAGAAAAATTACACTAGTCCATTGAGATATGGTATGCTACAAGTGAATATTTGCGACAAGAAATGAATCCTAATTTTAGGATGACTGACCCTTTTAATCCAGTCCATATAATGTCTTTTTCGGGAGCTCAAGGAAATGCATCTCAAGTACACCAATTAGTAGGTATGAGAGGATTAATGTCCGATCCACAAGGACAAATGATTGATTTACCCATTCAAAGCAATTTACGTGAGGGGCTGTCCTTAACGGAATATATAATTTCTTGCTACGGAGCGCGTAAAGGAGTTGTGGATACTGCTGTACGAACATCGGATGCTGGATATCTTACATGCAGACTTGTTGAAGTCGTTCAACATATTGTTGTACGTAGAACCGATTGTGGAACCATCCGAGGGATTTCAGTGAGTCCTGAAAATAGCTAAGATAAAGTTTACACACTCTCATAAATGATGTTTTGTTGTGGTCGGAACATGGAATATCACAAGAATAATAATAAAAAAGATATTGACAAAAAAGAAAAGACAAGAAAGAGGAGGAGGCTACATGTGAAGGGAAGGTCCAATTCCACAAATAATTAATTAATTAATTTTGTTTTTAAATGGCACTTGCATTTGATTGGTTGATGGGTTATTGCATGGAATTTTGGAAAAGTTTAACTGAAAAAATAATAAAAAAGAAAATAAAAAAGCATTGTAATGATAATAAAATAGAACAAATAAAACTTTTTAAAAAGGTTATTTGAGTCAGAAAGAGGTGGGGTTTGGACTTTGGAGAATCCCATGCCCTAAAAACTGCCAAACCCTTTTATTATTATTATTTATTTTATTTTATTTTATCATTGAAATTATAAGTTTATGGGTTTTTGTATCTATTTAATTATTGAATTTTAAAAATATTTAATGGGTTTTAATTTTTAATTTTGACGTATTAAATACATGATTGATTGTGTTTCTTGAATATTTTGTTTACCTGAAAATTGAAAAATAAAAGGAAAATATAGGAATTATTAATGCTTAATTATTATATTTGTAAAATTGTTCTAATATATTACAAAGAATTAAAAAATTATATATTTAAAAATATTAAATAATACATTAGCAATGATAAAAATTTTGAATAAATTTTAGGTCCATTTTTCAAAATTCTTCAGAAAATCCATAATGAAAAAATGAAATTTCTAAAGTGAAATAGCAATGATCCAAACTTTATATAGATTTTACGTAGAATATCGTAAAATGAAGCTCGAGCATGGAAGAAGTCCTTATTATAAAGTTTTGAAAATTTTGGAACGAATTACTTTATTTTTTAAAATTAATATAATTTTAAGGAAAAACAATGTTACGACTACATTGTAACATTTGAGTAAATGAGAGGCACATGAATGAATCAAGATCATATCTTTTTTTTTTGTAACAACCCAAATTTAACGTCAACATATATTATCTGTTTTGGAATATATTTTTTATTTTCTCGAAAAAAATTATTTTGTATAATTAGATATGTTAGTAATAATAATAATAAAAAAAAAACATTGGACCAAGGGGAACAAAGGTGGCTGGAGGAATAAATTCACAATAATTGCCATATTAATATTCTGACGTGGATAATAAATAAATACCAAATATATTTATGATTTAAAAAAAAAAAGAGAATAATATCATGCGAATAAGGTGTAATTGAACAACGACAAAAGCCTGCAGAGTGGAGTGTCAGTTACTGACACTCTCTATAAATGACACAAAAATTATATTTATTTATTTCCATTTTTTCTTTTTCAAATTCCCTTCTTAATCCTCTACTCACGCTCCCACCCAACCCAACGTGCTCCTCCTCTTCATTTCTCCACGTGGCTTATCGTTTCTTCTTACGGTGGGCTGCGAGGCAGCAGAGTTCTTAGTCGATTTGAATTTTGAAATTGGGTCCGCCGCCTCATGCCATGGCGGGGTACTGCCCCTTGTGGACAGACAAATAGATGTCCGCCACATGGCACACATAGGGCTGATCATTGCGGGTCACCTAGAGATTTAATCTGGAACGTTGAAATATTGATCAGATCTGATGGTCCCAGTTGAACTAACAGAAGGATTTTGACGAACGGGATTTCATCTTCAAATTATCTAAGATTTGAATTTTACTGATATCTTAATTAATTTAAATAATTAGTTAGAACATTAATCACTTCATTTAAAACGTTTCTATATAATTTTATGATTTAAATATTTTATTATAAGATAAGATATGTCATTAATGTCTTGATTTAACAGATTTTGGTTGTCTCAATTAATTGATTCTTGTTGCGACTGGCGATATTATTTTTCTTTTATTGTTTGTTTTTTATGTTTAAATATTGTTTTTATCTCATTTTTATTAAATTATTTTTGTGTTTTTTTTTTTTGTCGAAATTAACGAGTTTGGGTAAATTCTTAATTTTTATTTTAAGTATTCAATATTTTTAATAAAAAAATATCATTTACAGGGTGGAAATTAATAAAATAGGTCAAATTCAGAGGGAATAACTTGATTTGTTTTTTTAAAGTAAATTTTGGGGTAAAAAAAGCTGACAGTATTAATAGTAAATATATTATTTTCATAAAAATACGCATTAAAAATGCAGCTTTAGTTAACTTTTCAAAGTTAAAAAATTTCAACCAAGTAGAAATTTGCACCAAAAACCCATTTTTTTTTGGAGAAATGTTTATCAGATAAACACGACTTTCTACAATGGTATGATGAGCATAAACTCTCATAGCTTTGTTTTGAGATTCACGAAAAGCTAATATTATTTTATTATAAACCCATGATCATTCCTTAAATTAGCTGATGTTACTTTCATCATCCAACAAGGTTTATACAGTCTTATAAGTAATGTTTTGTTACCCTCTTCAACTGATATGGGATCTCACACGTACACTTGAATTCCACATTCAAATATTTCAGCTCGACAACTGAGATATAAATATTTATGTTTTTTTTTTTTATTATTTGCAATGTTTTGAGTAAAACTATGAGATAAATTACATAAAAACCACAAAAATTACTCAATAAACTTAACTTCTAAGTTAGCTAAATCAATTTATTACAATCATTAAAAAAGAACACACATATATTGTCTAATATTTGGAAAACATTATCATTTGGAGTTGATAATTATGGATAGAAGACTGTTTGGTTGATCATTATTTATTTTTTCTATTAAAAAAAAAAAGATATAATGAGCTCGCCATCACCACACCAATCGTGATAATTCAATGGCATGATTGAACTTAGGAAGTCAAACATTATGGTGCGAGTGGAAGTAGCGTATCATTTCTCCTTCGTTTGTTTTGACTTTGACGACCAAGACCAATCATCAGAAAATGGCGAGACTCCATGAGGTCTCATGCACATTCCACAGATCGAGCGGCTGATATTCAATCCACTAAAATCGTTTTTCTTTCTATTTTTACTAAATTTAAAAATAAAAAATATTTTTCAATATATTTTCTATTATATCAATTTTGAATAGTTGAATCATGAATGCATCTCAACTTATTTCCTTTTATGTTCTTGAAGTTCAACAAAAATAAAAAATAAATAAATAAAAAACGGGAAAAAAAAGTCTGCAAATTCAATAATTTATGGCCAATAAAAATATTATCATCATCTCCATTACAGGCAGGCTTTAATCTCCCAAGAATCTACCCTTTTCAGCCCCCACTCTGAGCCCAATTTCTCCCAAAAAAACCTCCTCTAATGAAAACCCCCTTCATCTTCTTCTTCATTCCTCTGCAAACCCAAATCTAGAACACCCAGAAACGCCCCACTTTCATCAATGGCGGCCCCCATTTCCTTCATTTTCATCTCCTTTTTCATTTTCCTCTCGAACCCAGTTCGGATTATGGGCAACGATGAGCTCAAGGCGCTACTGGATTTGAAGGCGGCTTTAGACCCTGAAAATCAATATCTATCTTCGTGGAGCGCTGATGGATACCCATGTGCCTCTTTTGAAGGGATTGGGTGTAATGAGAAGGGGCAGGTTACTAATATGTCGCTGCAGGGGAAAGGGCTCAGTGGGAAGCTCTCCCCTGCCATTGCTGGGCTTAAGCACTTGACTGGGCTTTATTTGCACTATAACTCATTGTTTGGGGATATTCCTAAAGAGATTGCTAACTTGACTCTGCTTTCTGATTTGTATTTGAATGTTAATAATTTGTCTGGGGAGATTCCGCCTGAGATTGGGAACATGGCGAGCTTACAAGGTTTGCTTTGGTTTCTTTCTATGGCTGCTTTAAGTGCTGTGAGATAGCTTTTGAATGTGAATGTTGGCTGCTGTTGGCTGCTGTTTACTTCAACAAATGTTCTTATGTAGCTTGAAATTGTAGATTTACAGCCTTTTCTTCTACATGCATGAGTTTTGAGTGCCATTGAAGCTCATAGTTCTGCCTGAAATCCATTTTGTTTTCAGAGAGATGATGATTTTCTTCATTCCCCTGTTTTTTTTGAATCTGGGTCATTGTTTTTTTTCGATTTAATCTGTAGAACATGTGGTTTTCTTCGATCTAGAATGTCACAATACTCTATGTTAAAGCGGTTGTGGGCTTCTTGAATCTAAGGGGAAGCTTGTGATTTCACTGTTTTGAGCTTGGAATGGTCAGTTTTGTGTGTGTTGCACTCTGTTTTTCTCATATTTGAGCTGTTTTGTTCTTCATTTTCAGTATTGCAGCTATGTTATAATCAGCTGAGTGGGAGCATACCAACGCAGCTTGCATCTTTGAAGAAGCTCACTGTTCTTGCTCTCCAATCCAATCAGTTAACTGGTGCAATCCCTGCAAGCTTGGGGCGATTGGACTTGTTAGTGAGAGTAGACTTGAGCTCCAATCATCTCTTTGGCTCTGTTCCTTCAAGGCTTGCGGATGCGCCGTCGCTTGAAGTTCTTGACGTTCGAAACAATACGCTCTCTGGCAATGTACCTCCTGGTATCGATCGATCTTCATGCTTTTGGGTTTTGTTCATTTTTTATTTTACATGATGCTAAGTAGGAGCTTTGTTTTGCTTGTGCTTGCTTTGATGAAGCTCTGAAGAGATTGAATGAAGGATTCTTGTTTGAGAACAACTTGGGATTATGTGGAGTTGGGTTTCCTTCCTTGAAAGATTGTTCCGGCTCGAGTCGTGTTACTCAAACCCAACCTGAACCTTATGCTGGATCAACTGGGACGATGCCCACAAGAGACATACCCGAAACTGCTAATGTTCAGTTGCCTTGCAACCATACTCGCTGCCCGAGTTCATCGAGTTCGTCCAAATCTCGAAACGCTTCAATTGTTGGTGTAGTTATTGTAACCATAGCACTTTCAGGTATTGGGATCTTAATGTTCACACAATACCGTCGTCGAAAACAGAAGCTTGGATCTTCATTCGACATTTGTGATCACCGTCTCAGCACGGATCAAACCAAAACAACGTACAGGAAGAATGGATCTCCTCTTGTCAGCCTCGAGTATGCCAATGGCTGGGATCCATTAGCAGACGGTCGAGGCTTGAGCGTTTTTGGGCAAGAAGTGCTCCAAAGTTTCAGGTTCAATTTAGAAGAGGTAGAGACAGCCACCCAATACTTCTCAGAGGTGAATTTGTTGGGGAAGAGCAACTTCTCAGCTACGTATAAAGGGATTTTGAGAGATGGATCAGTTGTTGCTGTTAAGAGCATTTGTAAAACTAGCTGCAAGTCAGAGGAAGCTGAGTTCTTGAAAGGATTGAACCTTTTAACTTCATTAAGGCATGAAAATTTGGCGAGACTTAGAGGATTTTGCTGCTCAAGAGGCAGGGGAGAGTGTTTTCTTATCTATGATTTTGTTCCTAATGGTAACTTGTTGAGATATCTTGATATCAAGGATGGTGATGGCCAAGTTCTTGATTGGTCTACCAGAGTATCCATTATAAGGGGCATTGCCAAAGGTTAGCTATTGCATGAACTTTATTTTGATATCTAGAGCTACTTTGATATCATTCTTGGCTTTGTTGACGACATGTGCCCAGTGACCCTTATATATGTCATTTATGTTATATGATGATGTGATGACGTTAAATAATGATGTGATGACGTTATATGATGATGTGATGACGTTATATGATGATGTGATGACGTTAGATGACGATGTTATATGATGACGTTAGATGATGATGTGATGACGTTAAACGATGATGTGATGATGTGATGATGTTATATGATGACGTGTGACATTAGATGATGATGTGATGATGTTATATGGTGACGTGATGATGTTAAATGTTGACGTGATGGTGTTAAATGATGGTATGATGATAGTATATGATGATGTGATGACGTATCCTCCGTTCTTATTTACATTATTACTTCTTCAAAATCTTGCCATGGATTGAAACCAAGCTGAATGTTTTGATCTAAAACCAGGTGTAGCATATCTGCACAAGAATGAAGCAAACAAGCCAGCTCTTGTACACCAAAACATCTCAGCCGAGAAGGTCCATATCGACCAGCGATTCAATCCGCTACTCTCGGATTCCGGTTTACAAAAGCTGCTTACAAATGACATTGTCTTCTCCGAGCTCAAAGCCACAGCAGCTCGAGGCTATCTAGCTCCCGAGTACACCACAACAGGTCGGTTCACAGAGAAAAGCGACGTTTACGCATTTGGTGTGCTAGTGTTCCAAATCCTCTCAGGGACTAGGAAGATCACCAGCTCATTGCGTGGTGCTGCTGAAGCATACCGCTTCGTAGAGCTTCTCGACTCGAAGCTCCATGGTCGATACTTCGAATACGAAGCAGCTAAGCTATGTAGAATTGCGTTGCTTTGCACACACGAATCACAGAGCGAGAGGCCGTCGATGGAAGCCGTTGTACAGGAGCTCGTGACCTGCAGCAGCTGCTTATAATATGATATAATAGAAATGGAAGGAGATTGTGGTATTTTTGAAGCTGTGAATGAATGGCTGGCTAACTTGTTGCTCTAACTATTTTTTTTCAATCTCATTTAGTGAATAGTTAATGTATTATGAACACTTTCAAATGTCACTTTCCTTAGGACACTGAACTTTGGCTGTCACAACAGCTGCCTGCTGTCTGTCTGTCTGTCTGTCTGTCTTAATTGCTAACATTTTTTTTTGACTGTGACAGTGAACTGTCCCCGAATTCTTGGAATCCTGTGAAAGTGGTTCTTATGCCTCCCGGAAGGGATGGGGTAAATGACCTTATCTTTTTCATTTTTCTTTTCGATATTGCTATTCAAAAGCTCTGGGTCCACTATCCCGATCATGATTTTCCTACCCCTAATGAGAAAAGTCCTTTTCTTATTGGCCGGTTGTGGATGAAGAAATGTTTGAACTTTCGACATTGTGGTTTGTAACCATGAGCTCTAATCCTATGAGCTATAGGCTTCACCCTATTTCCATTGGATTTGTTCTCGGGGTATCCTAAAAAAAAAAACATTTTCTCTGCCCAACCATTTGTTGAAATTCTCTCGACCTTTAGATCTAAATTATTTTAAAACTAAAAAAACGATAAGGAAACAACCCAAATGACACAATAAGATTTTTGTTACATGATTAAGACACTTTATTACTTATTATGATCATCCTTAATGAGTGGGAAATTTATAAAAAAATTTAGAAAAAGTTGGTCACGCAGTATTTGAGAATAAATATTTCAAGCCTACTGTTAGCCGATGATGTCCACTTTAGCCCCGTATAACCGTCAGCCTCAGAACAGATTGACTAGGAAGAGGTTTACACATCACAAAAGTTTAGAGGGAGGGACGAATTCTAATCTAGGGGTTGTGGAGAAATGGGGACGGTTCCAGATGTCGGCTCAGCCTGGTTTCCGTTTCATTAATCCATTTTCCGGCAAATACCGTGCCGGAATCCTCTCCACCAGGATCCGCTCGCTTGATGTTCGTGTCGAGACCAAGACTAAGGTTTACATTCCTCTCCGATTCTCTGTGTTTTAATGCTCTGTTCGTGATCGCTGGATTTTGGATGTTTCTATTGTAGGCTAGGAATTAGTTGGAATTGTTGGAAGGTTTTTGATACTTCTTGAAGATTGTGGAGTAGTTCTGCATACGTATAATAGCCTCTCTGCTCTAGTTTGTTATTGTCTGCACTGCAATATTTAGGTTTAGGATTCCAATTCGGCATTTGAGTTGCAAACTTGTCTGTTGTATAAAAATTTGTTTTACTGCTTAGAGATCTGGTTGAAATCTGATTTGGGTTTGGAAGTTTATGAGTCACGAAATGGTGCAATTTATTGTTGGCAGGAAGAATTAACAGCTTGAAGGATGAGACAGAAAACTAGTTGTGCCAAGGTGATGTTCTTTACTTTACAAACCAATGATCTTCCACACGCGTGGAACTACTTCTCCCAATAATCCTCAACACAACATAGACAATCTAATACTAGCCTATTTTTAATTCTACAACTATTCCCGAATCTTAGCAAGAATTATGTTAATCTATGCAGGACAATGTGTTTGTGCAATTGGTTTGCTCAATACGATTCCGAATTGTCGAAGCAAATGCCATGATGCATTTTATGAATTGCAAAATCCCAAAGCACAGATGTAAGCTTATATATCTTCGACGGTAGTTGTCTGAATTATTTTCTAATCAATCAGCTTTGACGTATAATACTTTCTTTGATGGGGTAATGTCCTATTGTTATTTCAGTGGTTCGAGCTCTTGTTTTACGAATGAATTTAGATGAGGAGAACGAAACCTTGTTTTTAAGGATGTGGAAAACTCTCCCTCAATTACTTGTTTTAAAACCTTGAGGAAAAGTCCAAAGAAGATAATATCTACTAGTGGCGGATTTGGACTTGAACTGTTCCAGACGAACTCTTGCTAAAGCATGGAGGAACTTGAGAAGGTAACTCAAGTAATTATACATTGAATTAGGATACAGTTTCTATATAACATGTGAATATTGTTGGATCTAATCAACTTTGTTCTTGGATACTCTGGAAGCATTTAGGGGTAATTGAACTCATAGGTTAGTCTTGTGTAACTCATGGCTAAGATACTGAACTTATGTTTTTTGTTCATCTAAACTATCACTAGTCTCATGGATTGAATCATAGCATCTTGTGATATAGATGCTTTCATAGCATCTCTCTTTTACCATTGTTACTCACTAACTTGTCTATAGCTTATAGAATCGGTTTTGCTTCCTCAGTTCTAATTTCTGTATAATTATGGTCCATCCTTCTCAAAGGCTTAAGATTGCGAGTGTATACAAAGGAGAAGCAGAGAAAATTCTCCAGATCAAAAAGGCCGAGAGAACATATAGGAATTCTCTCATAGGGTGGAAGGTACCTCAGGCAAGGAGGTCATGGATTTGAATATGATCACTCGGTACTTCGACACCATTAAAGACCTGGGAAACTCTTCAAAGAACACAACTGGGTCATGTTTGGAATATTAGCGGTGAGATCTCACATTGGTTGAGGAAGAAAACGAAGCATTCTTCATAAGGGTGTGGAAACCTCTTCCTAGCAAACGCGTTTTAAAAATCTTGAGGGGAAGCTCAAAGGGAAAGTTTAAAGAGGACAATGTCTATTAATGGTGAGCTTGGGCTGTTAAATTAGTGGTCAAATACGTGACTCACTGATGGAGGCTCGGCATTGTTGAAGGTTAGAACAAACGAAAACTAGCACGGAAACAAGACCCTTTTTCTTTTACTCTAGAGGTAGAGAGTACACCATCTTCCTTCATTTTTTCTGCTGTGATGAATCTTAAACACTATACCCAATTAGGTTCCTATTTTGGGGCAACCCTCTTCAAATTCACATGTGGTTTCTATGGTATCGTTTCCCTAACCTTTGGGGTTCAAGTCTCTCAGCCAAGTTTAAATATATATTACTATTATTCTTATTATTTGAAATTTGGCTAAGAATCCTAATGTTTACTTGAAAATGATGAAAATCATGATAATAAAATTGCAAGAAGAGCTTTAAACGGAATTTATTTATCTCATTCAAATACTCAAATAACTAAATCAAATATATAAATTAGAATGAAATTCTTAAAAAGAGACCAAATTGCAAAGAAGTTTAAATCATAATGTGAGGTCCCCATATCGTTAGAGAGGGGAACGAAACATTTCTTTATAAGTGTGTGAAAACCCCTTCTTAATAGTGGAAAAGCCCAAGAAAACAATATAGGACTGGTACAAATGATACTAAAGCCAGACACGGGACTAGTGGGAAAGCCCAAGAAAACAATATAGGACTGCTACAAATGATATTAAAGCTAGACACGGGACAATGTGCCAGCACGAAAACCTTGAGAGAAAGCCCGCGGAAACCTTGAGGGAAAGCTCAAAGAGAGCAATATGAGAGCCATATCTACTAAAAACCGCTCAAGGAGAACAATATATGTTAACTAACCATATCATAAAATTCTCCTCAATAAAAAGAATTTGATGGCGTTTTATTTCAGGTTACAAATCCATGAATTTCTAAAGTAATATAAACAAAGAAACTAAATTTTATTTTACAAATTAACCTTAGCTAAACCCAAAATTCTTTTAACCTTTTTTTAGTAATTCAATTCCAAGCGTATAAAAAGATTTCATCTCTAAATTTGATAAATTCAAATTAAAGCAAACATCACCATAATGTATTATTCTCCATCTACCCTTACAATTTTCAATGGCCAACCACCATGTTTCATCCTTTATTGCCCTTCATAGATTGACTTTTTTTTAATCGGTGGGTGAACGAAGACCAAAAACATAATATTAATATTCAACTAATAAAATAAAATAAAATAAAATAATTTCACAATATTAAAATTGTTTCTTAAAAAAGATAAGTAAATACAATAAAAGTAATAATCAAGTGGAAGAACCTACCAAATGAACATTTGGTGTTCATTTGGTAGAGAGCATTACCTAAAAACAATTTTATTTTTATCATCTATACATATATATATATATATTACCAATGAGGACATATCTAAATAATTAGTCTAATAATTAACGTTACAAATTCACATACCTTCACTCGTTCTCGAAACATAACCCGTAACCCATATTCAAGTTGATGTTTTTCAACCCCTTCAAAAACAAATATATGATATCTTAACTAATTGAATCGAACAAAATATCTCAAAACTTTCTCTAAAACCTTCAAATATTTTCATAATAAATTCATGAAGAAACTATGTAACCATCTTGTTGATGTATAATTACTCCCTGTCAAGGCATTTTCAATCCATTAATCAATGTCATTATTACAATAATGTAAACATGTTTTGTCAAACAAAGAACCAAAAATTCAAATCTGTCCAAACCAAAAGGAAAATGATTAGACATACAATAGTAAGCTTAATCCCCCCCTCCATTTCACATCAAGAATTAATAGAAGGCTAGTAGGTTTGATAATTATTCTTTCACAAAAGATATTAATTTGAAAATCCCTATCTATCTCCACCTAGCTTTTCATACACACTTCCTGTTGTTCCTTTGAAATTGGGGCCACTTAACCAATAAAATGAAGGTTTGGTGGGGAAGGGGGTTTTGATGGGAAAATGCATAGTGACATTCCTTTGTAGCAAAGTTCACAGGGAAAGGGCCAAAAGTGCATACCAAAAAAGTAGACTTAGCATGTGAAACAAACAGTAAAATGTCATTCAGACAAAAAGAAAAGGTTGTGATATTAATGTATAATTCCAAGTATTTCTTTTTCTTACTCAAAATAATTCAGATAATCGAGAGATAATCTCCAACACCAGTGTTCTATTAGGTGAGATTTCACTCCTACCATACAAATTTGACTGCAACAGATGGGAAAACAGAGATAAAAACCACAGATATGCATAGAATCAAGTTAAGAAATATGGAGTTTACATCAATTCAATCACTTAGTTTCCAGAAAAATACCTCAGAAATATGTTTGGAGACCCGCCAACTGGGATTGAAGAAGATTGAGTCAGTAATGGTAACAGCTCAAGCTCACCGTTAGGAGATATTGTTCTGTTTGGACTTTCCTTTTTTTCTTCCCCTCAAGGTTTTTAAAACGCGTCTACTAGAGAGAGGTTTCCACACCCTTATAAAGAATGCTTCGTTGCCCTCCCCAACCGATGTGGAATCTCGCAGTAATGCACGCTTTTTTCCAAGAAAGTATGCTAGCAAGTTTCAAGCAACTTCAAGGCCCTATTTTAGGGGAACAGAGGAGAGTTTAACAACTATCTCCTAGTTTGTCTTGGCTTAAAAAATATATTTAAAAAAAAAAATCAGATTTTTTATAGTTTTCTAAATAAATTTAGATGGTTAAATTTTTTCCTCCATCATGAAAATTTACTAGCTCTACTCTACTAATGAAAAGCAAAATCCGTTGTTTACTTTTTCTCTCTCAAATCATTCATCTGTAAGGTAATTTCCTACATCTTACCTTCTAGTGACAACTTTCAGCAAGTTTGTTCTCCATAGAAAATTGGGAGAATCAATGCGAAAATAAAGAAAGTAATTTACAAACTATGCAATAGAAGAATAAAGTAAAGTAAAGGTCAAAAGGCAATGAATTCTGCCCATTGTTTTCACATCATGGCATATGAAATGGACGGGTATCATTTTAAAACGCAATCAAGCTTGAAAACAAAAAATGAAAACACAAACAGTTGAGCAATTCAAAGGAAGGGTGAAGATTCCTTGTAGAAAAGAGTGTGTCCTGTACAAATAATGATATCTACTTTCCCTTCAACAATAACAGCAATGAGTGGAATGACATAGTAATAGGTATACTAAAAAGTGAATAAGAAAAGTATAATGATAATAATAATAATAAAAAGGTTTCTTCTCTAGTAGGTGAGCAGTCACCATTTCTGACATTGCCGACAAAATCCTCATATATTCCACCATTATTGTATCCCAAAGCCAAATCAGAGTAAATTTAAAACCCTACTTATGTTACCAAAGAAAAATCCATTCTTCGAATTTTTACTTTGTTGTTCCAAGATAATCAGTGGCATCCTAATATTTAATATCATTTTTTTTCATCCAATCTATTCCATGGTAAGTCAATTAGAGGTGGTGTGCGTGTGTAATGAGGTAAATCCTGAAACCCATAATTAAGAGAAAAGTAAAAGTGAATATGAGTCAATCAACTTTATTGATATCCCTAGAAATGAGGGCAGTTTCTCTAGTTGGTGATGAGAAAAGTATAATGATAATAGTAATAATAAAAGCTTTCTTCTCTAGTTGGTAAGCAGTCACCATTCTCTGACATTGCCGGCAAAATCCATATATATTCCACAATTGTTGAACCCCAAAGCCAAACCAGAGTACCTCAAAAATAATCAGGGGCAGCTCAATATTTAATATCATTTTTCACATCCAATATATTCCATGGTAAGTCAATGAGGTAAATCCTGAATCCCATAATTAAGAGAAAAGAGAAAGTGAATGTGAATGTGGGTCAAATCAACTTTATTGATATCCCTAGAAATAAGGGCAGCAATGTGTTATTTGGTTTATTCTTTAATGGAAGAAGAAGACCTACACGGACAATCTCTCTCTCATGGGTAAATCTTGAAGAAACTTTATTGAAATTAAGAGCACTGACGGGCCTAAAGAAATATCATATCTACAAATGTACAAAACAAACATCTTCAAGTTTTTACATTTTTCTCATCTAATCCTCTCTCAGCTTTGAACCTTTTAGAACTGTGAATGTG
This sequence comes from Cucurbita maxima, assembly GCF_002738345.1. Lineage (NCBI taxonomy): Eukaryota > Viridiplantae > Streptophyta > Magnoliopsida > Cucurbitales > Cucurbitaceae > Cucurbita > Cucurbita maxima. Next base: position 511,852 of record NW_019272054.1, read on the forward strand.
GGGAGAAAGAACATTTTCAGGTGTACCAGATAAGGATGCCAGTGGCATACAACTTGACGAATCCGACAAGGTAGCACATGACATCATTCCCAATACTAATAGTACCTATGGGTTGAATCAAAACACGTCAGAATGAGTTTGGGAAGCCAATTTAACTGACCCCCCCAGGACTTCATGCCACCTAAATGCTAAAAATGGTATCTAACTTTCCTTTTTAGCGAGGAAGAGATAGGTATAGGATGCTCAAGACACTATTATGAGAAAGGTAGGACCAGATAAACTTCTAAAAAAATTAGCTTTTTTTTTTCTTACCATAATAAAAGATAACTTGGAAAATTTAGCATCATGGCTCCTTTGAGATCTAGAACCTCCTCCAGTCCCCTAAATAAAATCAACCAAAGACAGGAGAATATTGTGTCAGATAAGAAATGCCATGAAGTACTTTACCCAAAAAAAAAATTAAGCATGGATGGAAAATTCTTCCCCAATGAAAGCAAGAAGAAGAAGCTTAGGATAAGTATACAATAGTCAAATTTTGTATTAATGTTTGATAGACCTTCCTTGTCAAACATTAAAATTATTTGATATAACAAAAGATATTATATGAGTGTTTACTTTCTTGGTTGGAGCCGATGAGTTGAAAAGAATAGTGGAAAATAATAAATAAAACATGTCGCCTCAAAAGCACTACCAACCTGCTTTGTGTTGTGAAAGTTGTTTTCTGAACCATACATGCAACATCAATTCAAGTTGGTTGCTACATCCCTTTCGGCCTTGTTATGTGCATACTCATGCCGACAGCGCTCCTTGCTTGCCCTTTGGTCAAGACTTTTTTAGCAATCATGCCAACGCTAACCAATAAATCCGCAAAACTTCAAACTTCAACTTTCAGGTGGAAATTTCACATAAGGGCCCATTCTAAGAGAGAAAAAAAATGTCATAAGAACAGGATGATTTCAATAACAAGGTACAAAAAAATGGTGACAGAAGCGAACAGAACAAATGAGTAAAGAAAAATAAATGCATGCTCAAAGGCAAGTGCATGAAGGTGACTAACACCCCCCACCTCCCCCTCCCTCCCTCCCTCCCTCACCCCCATCCCCACCACACGCACAGACATAGAGAGACAGAGACAGAGACAGAGGATGTCACCTTGTAAATGTCTTTTCTTTGACTATGACATCTACAACAGCATTGAGATAGACATCCACTCCACACAGTGGGGCTCAAAAAGTGACAAACAGGCACAGAAGAAGATATATCTGGGATTCCATCGGTGAAGTGCATCTTCAGCTGCAAAGATATGATACCTAGTCCGAGGTTGACTTCTGACAGCTCTGGTTCCGTTTGATCAAACATATCCACCACGATACTGCATAAAAAAATTGTTGCAAAAATTTCAAGCGAACGTTATTTCTGAGAGTTGTTCATTTTCTTTGAACACCAAGCTATCAAAATTCTACGTTTAATTAACCAAAAAAACCACCCTAATCCTTGGAAGCATGTCATCTTTATCCATGAACTAAGAAATATTTGGTTAAATCCAAACAAAGAGCAAACTAACTAAACATTTGGGCTTTCTAGTCATGAAGAACACTACGAGATTGAAAAGTTTAATATTCTTCCTTTTTTATGCTTGAATAAATAACATGAAAACATTACTATTGTAGTTTTAAAAAAAAATATTTCCCTGTTTTCTTTTAAAGAAAAAAATGCCCCAGACATTGCGGGGGGCTTCACTTAAAATAATAAAAATTGCCTCAGAAAAATAATGTATATTTTTCTGGTCCCTAGAGTCCCAAAGTTTAACTTCAGTTCTATGAACAAACAGCACTTTTTGTCTCTTATATAAACATGGGTTGAACACCAACTATGAACAGTAGGAACTAAAAAATCAAATTATTCAAACTAAAATTGAAATTTTGGAAATAGGGGGTCCAAATTTAAATGTGGCAAAGTATACATGCTATAATAATAGTATTTTTAACGTACTAAGCATATAAAAATGAAGAAGCTAAACAGAGCAAATAAATAAGATGCTCGTCTTCAAAGATGATACAGCTTTTTTTTTTTCCCCTTCTTTCTTCTTTTAACAGTTCAAATAAATAAGATTCAACTTCAAAGGAGCTTAAATGGTTAAAGTGGATCAGAAAGGTTAAGATGTTGAAAACCAGGAAAGACTGCATCATGAAGATCATTCTGGTGCCAGTCATGGCATACCTTGTTCTTGATGCACACACAGTCAAAGAAATGTGTATAGGAGCATTCTTAAACAGACGAAGCCAATTCCACTTTCCAGAAACATTTGATCCTCAATTTAAAGGGGCTTCATATTTAAGTCAGTGTAATTGTCCTTTTCTTTTTCTTTCCTGAACAAAAACCGATTCCTTGTGAAAAAAAAATTAAAATAGTTTGATAAGTTGATAGCACTTCAAATCCCATGCTGATACAGAAAATTATAAGAGTGCTCATACTCAATTCCTGACCAGTTTTTTACTGCCCTCTGTTCTGCAAGTCTAGAAATTCATAACCATCCCTGAAGGGGAAAGAAAAGAAAAAAGATTGAGGGCTCCCTTAGAATCATGCAGCTGCGTAGATTTTATCAGTACATGGCTCAATCTACGCTACATGGACAACACAAAATTTGCGGTAAAAAAATGAAAAGAAAAAAAAAAAAAGTAGGATGAATTAAAACAACAAAAGAATTTAATAACGCTATTTCCATGATTCTGCAGGAGTTCAAAAGAAGACATTACATTGAGGGTGCATCAGAAAAGACCTCATTGAGCATATCATTTTCACCATCTGCCATTGAAAATAGTTCTGCATCTTTGTCTCCCTCGTTAGAAAAGTCACCCCTTTCAAGCTTGGCATGAGCTGCAACAAATACCATCTTCTGAGCTTTCTCCAAGCCAACCCTGGAGTGTCGATGCGAGCAAACCAAATTCATGATAGAACATTTACACTTGTAGCCACAAGATGTTGAATGGAGGAAAATGAGCCTTAGTGCAACCTTGGCAAGAGTCTTAAACTCGCTTAGGCAAGTTTCCCAGACAAGTCGCCTACTCTGTGGGTTGGCAATTTTCATCTTTCCAGTTAAAGGGTCTCGTTGTTTAACCTGAACTGCCTGAGCATAAAGTGGGTCTAGTCCTTCGGATCTCCATTTCATAAGCTCCATGAATGCGACATGAGCTTCTTCCCTGGACACCAACCGATTAACAAGTGAGTCCACATCTTTTTCCTGCTCTTGCGAAAGGCACTTGAAGGGTGGAAGATATTTCCCATTTATGTCCCTCCTCAAGTAAAGAGGGTCCAGAATAAATGCAGCTGACCATGCTGGATGATAATTTTTCCTAAACCGCTTTTCTATAATTTTTTCCACTGGCTCTTCGGCTATGCTGTATTTTGCACACCATTCCTTCACTTTTGATCTCAGCTCTTCCCAAAGAGGCAAGCATTGCCCTATCAGTGGCCTTTCGGCTTCAATCTCTCGAGTCATCCCTCGGATCATCTTTACAAATGAATTAACTGCCTCGACTTCATCCCAAAAGCGTTCATTTTGTATCAGACTAGAAACCTCAGTCGCAAGTGAATCCTCCATGCATGCCAGCTTATAGGACTCGTCTAACACAACCAATTGAAGCACATGAGCACAGCTAAGCAAATCATCAAGCATAGCATAAACAGGAGAAAAGTTTTTGGATGTATCACAGTTTGGCGAAGGAACATGAAACAACAAATGGCCCTCTAACTCCTGCACCTTATACTTGTTTAAACAATTCCTAACTTGAGATTTGGTGCTTACAAAGTTTGCAACCTTCAAGCAATTTTCAGTAACTACCCTGAAAAGTGGAAGCTCTTTGTTAAAATCCTTTATCAAACTAATAAAACCCTGAAGCTGGCAAGAGAGATTTACCATCCAATGATACTTTATCTCCAAATTCCTCAACGCCTTGGCCTTATACTTATCTGCAATTATCCCCACACATTTCTGCAGATCACTCCCACAAATCTCGTTGACCGTATCCAAAATAACCTCTTCGGCATACTTGGATGATACAAGTCCCCCTGTAAATAGTGCTTTTTGAAACACAGTACTACCATTTGGAAGATTGACCATAAATTTAACTACACTCTCTTCGCCACAGCAGTTCTTATTCTTCCAGCCATCTGAAGCAATTTGAAAAGACGCTGCATCTCTAATCCTGGCTTCTGAATCAGCTTTGGCCTCTTCAAACTTGGAGTCGAGCCGAGCTCCTAAAATGTCGGTTCGAGGTATTGAAGGCAAACCTAACTGACTAAGCAAGGCTTTGAACTTTGGATGCTCAAGGCACGAAAGCGACACTGACCCACATGACTCAATAAGCCAATCAGTCAGTAATTCGATGGCAGAATCGATTTGTTCCTTACTTAGCCTTGGTCCAGGTGAGGCATGTGGACTCTTCAGTTTCTTGACACTGTTTTCCAGCATTTCTAGTGCACCCAAATCATCTTTCCCACCTGATAACACCAACTGATGCTGACTCAACCGCGGATTTTGAGCCACTGGCGTCCGCGGCGAGGAAATTAGCGGAGCATAGGACCGCGTCGGCTCAATCATGGCAAGCGAATGAACTTGATAGGAAGAAGTGAGAATTGGAGCATTCATTGGGGAGCTTCGCTTCTTGTGGTTGTGAAATGTCGGAGAAGGGATCGACGATATCGGCAACGGCGACGCCGAAACATTAGACAGAGAAATGGAGCTCAAATTAGGACAAGTGCCTCGCTTCAAATGCTCAGATGCAGTCCGCGAAGGGTTCGAAGCCGAAAAAACAGAATCGCACAAAGAACACTTGAGCTTCACCGCTTTCGGAAGACTATTACTAGGATTTCGTATAAGAACAGGCTCCAAATGAGCCCAATACCAAGCTCCTTTCCCCTTAATAGCCTTCGTTCGAACAGTTACAAGGCACTCATACCGTTTATTCAAAGCCTTCGTCGCTAAATCCTCCGTCAACTCCGAAGAATCAATGTTAGGCGGTGAGTTCGTGGAAGCCATAAATCAAAGTAACAAAACCAAATTTGCAATCACAACAACGAGTCACAGACATTCAACTACAAAGCGAAAAGCTCACATCTCGGACTCCGTTCCGATAATCGCTCCATGCTGCTACTCTCGAGCATCATTGTCCGGAAAAAACCTCGCCGGCGGTGGCGAGTGGAGCTGCAAAAGTAAAAGAGAACGGAGAGTCCGATCACAGGAGAGCGCTGGTTGAAGTTGAAGAGGAATGACGGAAAATGATCAGTTGACAGAGATTGGAAATGGAGGGATTAGAAAAAGAGAGTGAAAAGTGATTTGCAGACAGAGAGAGAAGGAAAGCGGAAGACGAAGAAGCAGACGATGACGTTAATAAAGAATTCGGGAAAGAATATAACGCTGAGAGATTTCTACCGTTATATATATACATATTAATTATATCATTAAAATTAAAATTTTAGTATTCAACATTATATTTTATTAAATTTATTAGGATGTGTTTTAAGTTTTTTTTTTTTTTTTAATTAAATTTATATTAAAAAATAAAAAAAAATTATTATAAAGTTTTTTTTTCATTATTATAATTAAAAATGAGAACAATATTAATTTTTGTCTTGATTATCACCAAAAATTAATGGATAATTTCGGAGTAACCAAGATTGAAATAAGAGATTGAGACTTGGAATGATTTACAAAATTATATTAAATATATTTACATAATTTTTTTAGTTCAAAAATTTCTATTTCGGTCTCAGAACTCTTTGTAATTGGCTTTGATACCATATGTAACAGCTCAAGTCTCTCACAATTCTCCTCCTTTGGGGGCTCAACTCGTTCCACTCTCTAACCGATGTGAGATCCACCTCCCTTGAGGCCTAGAATCCTCGCTGGCACACTACCTGGTGACTGGCTCTGATACCATCTGTAATAGCTCAAGTCTCTCACAATTCCCCTCCTTTGGGGGCTCAACTCGTTCCACTCTCTAACCGATGTGGGATCCACCTCCCTTGAGGCTTAGAATCCTCGCTGGCACACTACCTGGTGACTGGCTCTGATACCATCTGTAACAGCTCAAGTCTCTCACAATTCCCCTCCTTTGGGGGCTCAACTCGTTCCACTCTCTAACCGATGTGGGATCCACCTCCCTTGAGGCTTAGAATCCTCGCTGGCACACTACCTGGTGACTGGCTCTAATACCATCTGTAACAGCTCAAGTCTCTCACAATTCCCCTCCTTTAGGGGCTCAACTCGTTCCACTTTCTAACCGATGTGGGATCCACCTCCCTTGAGGCCTAGAATCCTCGCTGGCACACTACCTGGTGACTGGCTCTGATACCATCTGTAACAACTCAAGCCCACTGTTGATACCATATGTAACAGTCCAAGCCCACCGCTAGCAGATATTGTCGTTTTTGGACTTTGCCTTCACGCATCTGATGATAAAGAGAGGTTTTCAGGCTTTTATAAAAAATATGTTGACATGCAATCTCTATTATGAATATATATATATATATATATATATATATATATAGAAAAATGTTAATTGGAAATTAGACTTAATTATTAAACTCATGCACATCAAATCAAAATACATTAATGGTGATAAAATTATTGCACATCTATTAATGAAAAAGACCTCAAATAGGAGCTAGGAATTGTCTAATTACTCTAGGGGAATCTATATCACTAAAAAAACTATAGGTGCAATTTCGTAATATCAAACTTAAAATTTATTCCAATTAAAATAAAATAGAAATTAACGCAATAACTAATGTGCAAAAATTAATTTTATAATTAAATATAACAAAATATTTTAAATAAAATAAATTATAAACAATCATTTAATTTTCTATAAAAATTATAAATAATGTGTCAAATACATTTTTTTAAAATTTTTTTTAAGAGAAAATATAATTTTAAAAGATAAATAATTTCAAAATTTCAAACTTACTTTATTCTATAATGTAATTAAGATATATTTTTAAATAGCAAAAACCACGTGTCAATTAGTTATTTTTTTGCCTAATTAATTAGAGACATAATAATGTAATTAATCCTTTCAAAATGAGTAGCTTTTCTACTTTTACTATTACGAACGGTGATATTGATAGCTAAATTATGATTTAAAGAATTAAAATTTTTTATTTGATATATATATTATTATTTTAAAAAATTGTAATGATTAAGGAATTGGTGGAGTACTTATTAGGCTAATTAATAAATATTTTATGATTAATTACCTTAATTAATTGAGTAAAAAGGAAGAACACTATTTTTTTTAAAATCATTATTATTTCACTTTTAAAGCTCTGATAGGACCTAAAGATAATGGAGCCTTGGTGAATAATTATTAACGCCATATTTGGAAATTAATCAAATATTTATAAATTATATAATAAGAATTTTAAAGAGTGGAAACATGTGAGTGAGGAGAAAACACGTTGAAAGTATCTGTGTTAATTTGTGGGACCACTCTTACGAACACTTCAAGGCAAGCAAACAACAGGGTCATGTCGCAGTGGATGCAGAAGAATGTTAGAATTCGAATTTCAAATCTTGATTTGAGGATTGGGCATGAGGTTACAAATGATATCGGAGTGATACCTACTCTAACAAGATATGGTTCGAGTACGTTCCAAGGCAGAAACTGGTGTGGGGACAGTAGTTTTTCACTATTAAAAGAACTTCAAGACAATTAAACAATATGATTATGTTGCAGTGGAGGTAGGATAATGTCAGAATTTGGATTCCAAATCCTAATCCAAGGAATGATCATGAGGTTACAAATGGTATCGAAGCGGTACATGACCTAGTAAGATATGGTTCGAGAACGATCCAAGACAAAAGAGTAGTGCATGAATGAACCGGTATCATACCCAAATGAGAATGATCTTAAGGATAGGATAGTTGAAGATGAAGTTACTACCGGTATGAAGAAGATGTAACTTTCTTTTCGGTGGAGCTTCAAAATAAGTAGGTAACGTGTTTTGTCATAGTTGATGAATCCCTCAAACTAGACAGAGTTAATTTAAACCTATCGAAAACCTTGACGATTCCTATGATTATTTTTAATACTTATTTCTTAAATTCTTATAAATGGTAGAACATCTAAAACGAATCAAATAAATAAATAAAAAAATTTACACGAATATCACTAATAACTTGTCGATAAAGTTATCACTTTTCTCGGGAAGGAAACAAATTTGATCCAAAAGGCCATAAGAAATTAAAAAAGAAAAGGAAAAACATCCAATATTATACCAAATGATATTACATTTGAATAAATTATTAAGAGAGAATGATGAGATTGGGAGGAAAAAGAAAAAGAAAAGAATGAGAAGGGAATTATTATTTGGAGGCCCCAAATGGAAATAAATATAAATTATTTATTTATTTATTTATTTATTTTATTTTATTTAATTAAATAATATTTGATAATGAAAATCATGTGGGATGGGATTTGTGACAAAAAAGTCAAAAAAGTTGGGTTTGGTTTGGGTGAGACATCTAATAAGCTCATCGGTCTTTCTCACCTCAATAAATAATTATTTTTTATATATTTTTCAAAAATATTATATATATATATATATATATATATATATATATATATATATATATATAATATAATAAAATTAAATTGCTTTCAATCCAAACTAGTTCATTTTTTATTTTAAAGTTTATATGATTGAGTCATAGATAAATGTTTTAATCAAAACCTCTTTCTCATTGAGCCACTCCTTACCAACTACTATACTCGACACGCTGTTCCTGTCCAATACCGTCTCAGCGGGCAAAAGACTGGTTTTGCAGGAGGTGACAAAGTTGGAGAGAAGAGGCCGGGGGGGGTGTCTTCTGCCGATCGCTCGGGAGGAAAAGGGAGAACTCCAAAGAAGAAGAAGAGAGATTTCAGAGATTCTGGTTCTTCAATGTGATCATACGCATCAGTCTCTTCACCACAGGACAAGTCATCTCCAGTTTTGATCATATCTGCAAAATGATGATCATAATGGACAACTTTCGTTTGTTATTTGCAGTAACACAAATACAAATCAAGATTTCATGTTTCTGAAACATTCCACATGTTGGCAGCGACAAGATGCATAAACTTCAGCTGCAATGATAATGTTTTAGTAAGTGAGAATGAGGATGATTTAAGGCGAACAGTGGAAGAATCAAAAAAGTTAACAGAGGATAGAGAGAAGAAAGGCAAAGAACCTCGAGATCAGTCGAGTAGCTGGGTCGTCGATATCATTTGGCCAGCTTAAACTGAATGAATTGAATTCATGGAACTTGTGCTCTAACATAAGAATGTCAGAATTTTGAAGAAGATACACATAAACGCATGAGAATCAAGCAGATTCAATTAGAACAAATCTGCGAAGTTGCAATTCTCTAGCGTTTTGAATAAAACTGGAATGGTTTCTAGAATCTTGCTTCATGGTTTCATTAGAACACAAATCAAATAGCTCAAATTTAATCTAAGCGTTAACGATCAACATAAACCAGGTTGCTTTACCGCCATCCCGGCCAAATGACATCAAATTCATTACTTCCGAATAAGAACATCTGGGCAATGATCCTTATGCAGATCTTAGGAGCTAAGATGATCTTTCATGACCAACTATTATAATGAAGGAAGTTGCACCGAATGCATGGTGATCTACAGAACCTTATTAACAAAAGCCAGCCAGGCCTGAGATAAAAGAATACGTACACAAATAGAACATTGGAAAACAGTGTTTGAAATTTAACTTAAAATGTTATTATTTCAGATACAGAGAATTCTAGAACATGAATAATTTACACAAACTTCTGCACCTAAACTGCTATAACGTTAATTGGGATACAACACACAAGAACCTACATGCTGAGAACAGAACAAATAAGCCTAAAGCATCAAACTCCTATCTAGAGATGTTACCTGATGGCCACATATACGTCAGTTGTTTAAACACTCTTAGTTAGCCCTTTAAGGAATCAATGAGCTCATACCATTGATAATCGAGGTCGAGGAAAAGCCAATGCACCAGCAAATCTGCATGAAAGATTGAACGTGCAGGGGACGATTATGATCAACAAGAAACCTCATGGTTTGAATGGTTGAGTACACCTCTTGATTCTTGTGGAAAAGGTAACTTTTCGTTGACTTGTGGAGTTTTAAAAGCTGGATTTTGGTCTAAAGAGGCTGGTTTATCTTCAATTAGAGTAGATGGGACTATGGCCTCCACTCCGCCAAGGACTCCGTTCGTCCCTTCGCCAGAAAGAACATCGGCTGGAGGTAAAATTGCGTTCGATTTAGGTTCCATCCTACTCTTCTTTGGTTTATGTTCCTTCTGGTGAACTGGTGGTAGGAAACTGCCCACCACCACCTGTGATCATGTAGTTATACAGTAATACTTTGTATTAAACAAATTAATACTGAAGCTGATGGTTTAGAATTATATTCATATGCATTAACATAAAAGTTGTACCATATGGAGATGGAGAAAATGATACCTGTACTGGACCAGCTGCTATCAGCCTGCCGGCAAGTTCTCCACCCATCACTCGGCCATCTGAGCCAGCCAAAGAAACACTCACCCCTCGAGATCGGCTCTTTGTTCCACCGCTCTCAGAAGGCATATATGATCCAGACAATGAAAGTATCTCAAATCGACCCTAATAATCAAGAACAGATCAGGAAGTTCTACCATGACAGTTGATAAGATGCAGGGATACATTTGCATAGAGCGGCTAACAATAACAAGTAACATTTGAAACAATCGTTTTAACAACCCAAACCCACCGCTAGCAGATATTGTTCTCTTTGGACTTTTCCTTTTAAGTTTTCAATCCAGGTTTTTAAAAAGCTGTCTATTAAAGAGAGATTTTCATACTCTTGTAAAGAATGTTTTGTTCCTCTCCCCAACCGATGTGAGATCTCACCATCGTAGTTGTTTAAATGAAAAAGAATTCAATATATGAAGGAGAAGTAACAAACCATCTGAAAACAGAAATTTGAAACCAAAACATTCAATTTTGTTGTATTTCATGTTCATGTTCTGTATGAAATAATTTATCTATAAACCATAAAACTAGTCATAATTGCCCACTAAACAATTATTAATTTATTTATGAACATGTTTTAAGTTACAAAAACTGTGTGATAACTATTTTGTATAGTCAATATTTAAATATAACATGAATAAATTATTTATAACATGAAATACTATATTTATTAACGTTTTTATCTTTTTTTAACATTATTCTGCATTTTAAAATTTTAAATTCAAAATCTAGATCACAAAATCCAAAAACAGTTTTCATAAACAGAATCTAGATTGCCTAGTAAATGAGACATAAAACAAAATCCAGATTGCCTACCAAAGAGGCCCAACTTTGCCAGTGATTTTCTCTTGTATGAACATGTGCAAAATTTCAGTCCTTTCTCAAAATTCCTATACATTTGCTGAAAGAGAACTTATGGCTATATATGGTTTGAAATTCTAAGTCAAAATGTGAGACTGATTCTGGAAAGCTACCATTTTACTTATTTATTGACATGAGACAGGACAGGCGAAACAAGCAAGCAATACATCGATCCCAGCCGAAAAACAGTTGATTTGAGTATTTGTACAAGACAACTAGCATCAAGATCATTTCAAATGTTTTGAGGGGGTATTCCAGAAGATAAAAGAAAAATATTCAACTTGGTCAAATGCAAACAGTAAAAGAAGTATATTATCCTCAATTGTCAATGAGCATGCATAAAAAATGACATGGGAAAGAAAACAATCAGATCTTACTGCAGTCAGACATTTGAATTAGAAATGAAGTGTGGAATGAGCAATAAGATCAAACATGCCTTCATCATATAGAAGATGCATGTAGCAGACCTATAGACTTCAAATTCATCAATACAGAGGAGCTTAGATGGTATGTATATCAAGGAAGGCAACGACCTACCTCATACGTAAGAGTGCCCCCAGAAGATGTTGACTGCCTAAGTGTAACATTCGAAACCATACCATTAGCAGAGAGTATAAAAATTGCCCGAGATCCTTGTTGAGAAAATGACATGATTTTCAAGTTAACATCCTAAAACGGCAGGAAATGGGCGTTAGGAACAATTGGCAACTAGGCATTAAGAACAAATAGGAGCTAAGAGATCATTTGTAACAGCCCAAACCCACCATTAGCAAATATTGTTCGCGTTGGCCCATTACATATAGTCATCGGCCTCACGGTTATAAAACACGTCTACTAGGGGAGGTTTCCACACTCGTACAAGGAATGTTTCGTTCCCCTCTCCAACCGATGTGATCTCACAATCCACCCTCTTTGGAGGCCCAACATCCTCACTGGCACATAGCTCAGTGTCTGGCTCTGATACTATTTGTAACAGTCCAAGTCCACCGCTAGCAAATATTGTTCGCTTTGGCACGTTACGTATCACCATCAGCCTCACAGTTTTAAAACGCTAGGAAGAGGTTTCCACACCCTTAAATGCTTATTCCACTCTCCAATCATTTAGCTAACCTATTATTATTTGATCCAAGACTTATTCCCTGATGATAGAATAGATGCCTCTTGGCGAGGGATTCTAAGGCTTACCTCACCAATATTAACAGTGATCACGTGAGGTGTGAAATCTGCCCCAGCAATGAAGGCAACCTTGTTACCTGAGTAACAGATGCATTATGTAAGAACCACTTAGAAACGAAATGAAGTTTCTTCATTTATATTAAAATTGTATGGCCAGACTTCTGAATATTAATTTATGATATCAGTTACAACCATACCCATTAAATAATGATCGGCACAAAATACTGTTCAATATTTCTTTTTAAATAATCTCATTTACCATGACGAAAATCAGCATAAATTTCAAGAAAAACCAAGAACATATTACCTGAAAATATCATTTCAAATTTTCAATAAAAAAAAAAAATCCAATAATCCAATACCCCTAACTTCTCGTGTCAACATTAATATGACCCTTAAAGAGAGACAAAAAAACCTTGTCAAGTAACTCTTCCTGAATATATTTTGATGTTTTTTTTTTAATAAACCTTCATAAGAACCATACCCTAACTATTATCTCGAGAATATCCAACAAATAATTCCATTGACTGAATACCGGACCCAAATCCTAGAAACAACCACGCTTTTGATTAAGCATGAGTAACCAAATCAAATAAAGGAGAGAGAGGCATTTTGACATCTTCTTAACCCGAAATGGCAAATGTCTAGAGAGAGGAAAGATTCCTTTTTTTTAGAGCACCCTCGGAAACAAATCCAATGGAGACAAAGTGGGACAAGTAGCTCAAATGATTAAAGCACATGGCTACGAACCAAGGAGGTTTCAAGGTATGACTTTTTTTCTCTCATTAGACCATTTGTATCGATATGCATTAGGACCCCGGATCATGAATCTCTCGAATCTAGTTTAAAATGTAAATGGTTAAGAGTTCAAAAGTCTAGCTGGACGTCATATCAGCGAACATCCTCAACTCACACTTTGGACTCAGAAAACTATCAATGACCTGTAACTTTTAGAGTCTTAAAAGAGGATATCTTATCCTCTGTTATTCCATACTCTGTTTTCATGGCATTAGACTTCAATTTTCCATTAAAGGAAGCAGAAAAAGGGGAAAATGATGAAGAACAGAACTACCAAGCATTGTTTCATAATTATTTACTTTCAACAAACTAATATTCCGATGCCTACACTTCATCCACTTTCAAGTTAAACCAACACTTCATAATAATGCTGCTCCCTGAATTTTCCTTCCATTTTCCATTGATTATTATAAGCAGCCAATTTGGAAACTTCACTCAGGCTAGATTCTCCAGATCCAGACAAACAATGGCTATGTTCTCAAAGGCTATTCTATTCTATCCTAGGGAGAAAGTTCATCGATTTTCCAGAAGGCTCCAAAGTCACTTTTGATTCATAAATTACTATTTACAGCAGATCTGAAGAGAAATCACTATCACATCAAGACCCAACAAACATTCCCTCGTGATTCTACTGTACAAAATCCAAAAAAATACGTTTAAAACCATCACTTTCTACACCAAATATAACTACACTGACCCCTCTTATCTTTCCTACAAGTACGGAGATTCTCACAATTAGAGAGAGAGAGAGAGAGAGAGAGAGAGAGAGAGGGAGAGAGAGAGAGAACACAAGACCGCCATAACAGAATTTCAAATCATCAAATGATCTCAAATATACCTGGAATCTCAAATTCGTACCCTCGTCGCGGCTTCTTAATCGACTCTACTGACCGCCCTCTTCCCCGTTTCCAAACCGGAAATTCTCCACTCAGCGGAATCGAAGACGAAATCGGCATTGGCGACAAAGTTGGAGCTACAGTCCCATTGGGACCGTACTTTCTCGGCCTCCCTCTTTTCTTCTTCCCATCTGTAGCCGCCACCGTTGGAACACTCGCCAGCGGCTGTGACTGCGACTGCGACTGCGGCTGCGGCGGCGGTGACTCACTATCTGTGCTTGTATTTTCAGGTCTCAAATCCATCATTCCTAAGCTCTCTGGAGCTTGGCTCACTTCTACTGCAAATCCGAAATCCACTCCCTCTTTCTCCTCCATTTTTACAGTGACAGAAAGAAAAAAGATCGGTTCAAAAGCAAAAAAACACAAACTCACCGCTTAAACCTTAAAAACCTCCATTATTCACACCACAGACGATCTTTTACAAACCATAACGTCAACGCAGAAGCTCTCAATGAAGAAGACAACGAAATAATAACACAAGAACACAGCCAATGAAGTGAGATGAAATCCAGAGCCTATGACTAAAACATCAAACTCAAAACCTACACTAGAACTGCTTCTAGATCAGGAACCTGAGCTTCAGTACTACAACTTGAACTCAGTTTCGTTTCAGTAACCTAAATCTCCACCATTACAGACTATTACACAGAGCTTCAGTAAAGGGAAAATCCAACAAATCACTGACCCAAAGATCGTAAAAAGGAAATTAAAAAAAAAAATAAAAAAAAAACAGTAAAAATAATTTCTCGGAAAGTCAGGAAAAATAATCCAAACAAATCAGAATGATCGCATAAATTTTTTCCAGAGGCAGAAAATTAGGGTTTTGCAAAGGGAAATGAGAGGAAATAAATAAAGTAGAAAAAAGGAATGGGAAAATTAAATAAAATTAAATCAGGAAAAGAAAAATTAAGGTGAAAAAGTTTAATAGATAATTAATATTATATTTGGGAAATTCAAAGTATAGATTTTGGTTAATAAAATTGTTCACGTCCGTCTTCTAATTTGATTTGAATTTAATTCTTGAGATACTATATTATATTATTAAAACCCATAAAATTAATGGAGAAAGGATAAATTTTCAAAGATACAAAAATAATAATAATATTATTATTAATAATTAATAATTAATAACTTTGAATTTTCACTTTTTTTTTTCTACGCTCTAAAACTTTTTAACTTTTTTTCTTACTTAAATGGTTCCTAAGAAATTTAAAAAAAAATTCTCTCGTTGTCAAAGTTTAACATAGTTTAAAAGATCCAAATTATCTTCGATTTTCGTGCACAACAATCAATATATACCTTTACTTGCATATAATTTTTGTTGCTCGTATGAACTTTGTTCGTTCTCAAAGTTTAATCTTTGATGTATCTTCGAAGTCTTCAAACCTGAAAATATTTTGATCTTCTACACATCTTCGGGCTTTGTATGGAGTAGTTATATATAAACCATGTGATACTCATCACTGGTATACATGTGAGATTCCACGTCGGTTGGAGAGAATAACTAATAATTCCTTATAAGAGTGTGAAAACTTCTTCATAGCATATAAGTAAAATTTCATTTAAAAAAAATAGTTTCTTTCATTTGTAAAAGTTTTTACCCAGACGTCACAATCCATCTCTCTTAATGTTCTTGATAAGAATATATTCACAGTTAGACCAAAAAAGCCAAATAGAATTGACTTGAGAGTTTCTCTACAACAACTACAAAAACTAACCACGATAAACTTTGTTAAGGTCATTGAGACTCATCACACGCCAGAGGCAAGCAAACCACCCAACCATTTGGTTATCCATCAAACTTGTATCGATTTTATATGCGTTTTCGGAAGCACGAATCCAGCTCTTCGTTCCTCGAATGAATATTCGATGTCGTCGTCAGGGATTTGCTCAGCTTTGTAAGCAGGAGGCGGGGCGATTGCCGGGGTTGTAGCAGTCTGCATTGCAACTGAAAGAGTTGAAGGGGTAGATGGCACTGGAATTGTCATTGGCTTTGGAGTCATGATGCCCTGGTCTTCATCTTTAGCAACTATAGTCTTCTTTAAAGGTGTGGCAAATGGCACATTGTTGGTTGGGCTTGTTTTTTGTGATGAGTCACTAGATGCTGTGTTTTCATCATTGATAGAGTTCGTTGTGTTCGTCTTTGGTTGCACTGTTGTAGCAATCGGTGCAAAAGGTTTTCGAGTCACCGACTCGAGTTCACGAGCATTGGCCAGTAAGTTGTTGTGGCTCACAAGTTGACCAGAAAAATCAAGTTCTCTTTGGCCTAAAACAAGAAAGAGGCACAAGAATATCAAACTACTGCCAAAAGCTGAACAGAACTCATCAATAAATCAACGAACAAGAACTAATAAAAATGGCTGTACAATGTCTTAACGTTGGTATGGTATTACAACGGACAAGGGAAAAGAAATAAAGCCGTTTCTTCACAACTATGTTTTTGACTGGAAAGGTTCAAGAACGCTCAATGACATTTTCACTTTTGGTATTCTGTTTGTAAAATATCATTGCTTTTCAACGTTCTACTTACTTTGTCTGACCTAAATTCCAAATATATATATATATATATATATGCATGCTGGTTAAATTATGATACTTTTAAAAAAGGACTTCCGAAGAACTTTCTTCTTTTTGTTCTTTTTGTTAAAAGTCATTCGAACAGTAAAACATTTAATGTTCACGAAATTTCTTAAGTTTCATCCTCTAAAAACAAAAACCATAAAATAATAATAATAATAAAAAAGGCTTTAAATATAAGTTTGAGTATTGACTTCAAATGAATACACAGAAAATACTATTGCCATATTGAAGATTATGGTCTCAATAGACGTACGTACGTGTATTCATGGCAAAAGTATAACCCAGATGATCAATAATAACTAGCGAGAAAAACATACCAGCAGTTGGAAGAGCTCCAAATCCTTCATCATAGTTTTGATCATTCAGCTGGTCACCCTTCCTAGATGAACGTGACTGAGGTGTTGCCTTGGGCGTTTGGTGCGCGGGCCCTCCAATGGAAAGCCTCTTACCTGCGGCTGAAGATCTAGGAGCCTTTTTAACACTCTGGGGTTTTGAAGGGCTTGGCTTTGATCCATAAAGAGCCTCCTGTTCTGCAATTAACTGTCCCTGGAGTTTCTTCTGGTCCTAATCAAATAAAACAAGGAGAAAGAAATAAGGACTTGACTGAACAAGTCAGCTTTTCAGTATGGAAAATGGCCACTTTAAAGTCAATCAGCACAGTTGGTGTGTCCGTTGAGCAATATAACAGTAGGAAACTAGAAGGATAGTAAGTATCAACCCGCAGCCTCCGACGCTCGTGCTCTTTCTCTTGCCTTAATACGGTATACTCTTCAAGCATATTGAGCAGACGGACCTGTACCGAAGTCGATTACAGAAGAAAATGTTGAACAATTTCTGCAAGAATATTAAGTTGAACAAACAATTGACAATTAAAATATCATATGAAGTACTTACACCATCGTATGTAAACTCAGTGCCTCTGTCATTCTCCCATGCAACCGTTTTTGCAGTTAATGCATCTACCATTCCTGCATAAGATGGTTATGATATTCAAAGACATGAAGATAACATACAGAAAAGAAAGCCAATGACATGACTGCTGGTCTGAACACTTCATAATAAAGCACATAAAGGCACGAATTGAATTTATTGAATACCAACTTAATGAATGAATGTCTTCAAAAGTGTACTAAACTGTTTCAATACAAACCTGGAAGCTTATTAACCAAAGCTCGGGCCTTCTCTGCGCGTTTGAGAATGAGATGTGTCCCTCTACCAGCATTATATCTATTTTCATCCTGTGAAACACAAATAATGTCAGGATGCAGCTAGATTTAAACCATATAGATCAACTAGTTGGTGTAATGGAGCGTGATAAACACTTTACCCTATTATACTCCTCGAGCCAACACTCCTCTTCACATGCAGCCAACCATTTCTCAACTCTTTCAAGAATTTCTTTCCTCACAAATGCTTCCCCTTTAATCCTGGCAACCTGAAGCTCAATTTGCTCGAGAATAATGGCAGGGTCAACATCTCCTACATCAGATGGAATTGCATACAAGTTAATAAAACAACAAAAGGAAGAAGCAGTAATATTTTGTTTTATATTACACTGAAAGTTACCGGAGCCTATAGTTTCAATTGCATAATCCACTATTGTATCTTCCTCAAGGACCAAATGTGTTTTTCTACAAATCTCATCCAGCTCTGACTTCTTCTTCAAAACAAGTTCTTTCATCTTGCTTGATTTTAACTCTTCTAACCGAGACACTTCTGCTTCAACCTGTAAAATATTAATCATTATTAATCTATATTCAATTCTTTAAGTTTCTATGACATGCAAGTTTTGTTATAGCAGAAGAGCAAGATGATACAAACTCGGAAGTACTCACAGAATTAATTGAGTCCACAGAAAGACTATTGGGTTCATTTACTTCATCTTCTGAAGCAGCTATATTACATGTCACATTCTGGAACAACTGTTGTTCTTCCATTGGCGTATCCATTAGATTCCAAAGCTCCAACAAAGTTGTAGCAAGATCTTGGAGCTGCCCAAAAAAGGTGTTATTGCAGCTAATTCAAGGCAGATAGGTTTTAAATTGTTATCTACGGATATATAGGTTTGAGGTAATACCCGCTGCATTCTTCGTAATTTGACCTCCCGCAAATTAGTTATTGCAGCAGCCAGGGTTTCAATTGATTCACTAGTTAAGTTAAAAGGTCCTTCTGGGTCACCCAAAGTGGGATGAAATTCGTTCACTTTTTGCTTGAAATCCATCCCAAGCACTAAACAAAGCAAGTTTAGAGTCTGAAGGTGCTCCTGAATAACCATCTGCCGGTCACTCTGCATAAGTGGGTATCGAGTTTACTGAGTGACTGATAGTACGAAAGGCATCTATCTAAAAAAAGTATATAACGAACTTATTAAAAAAAATCAACAAAGTTAACCTTCTCCTTCTGTAGCATATGTAACTTTCCCGTTAGTTCTTCTAGCTTCCTCAATGATAAATCATTTTCATCAATATCTATACTGGAATGTGAAAATTCTGATCCATAAATCTCATAGGATATCTTCTGTATTTGTTCTAGGACTTCTAAAAATTGGTTTCTTCTATCTATTTTTCTTTTCTGCATTTCATCCACTTGTGGAAGAACACGGGCCATCTCTTCTTTCAAGGTTCCAGCCTTTTGATCAGCCTGAGAATAATAGAAAAGCTATCAATAATCACACCATCAAAAGCACTCAAATCATTCAAAGAAATATCAACATATATATCTATGCCTATAAAAGTTGCCATATTGAGCAAACTGTGAACTTTTGTCATTACAAAATTTTGCACATTAGATGAGTTATGCACAATTAAATCGTACGCAAGATTGAAAGGCTGACCAATAACTCATTATCTGAGCCACAAAAGTTCATGCAGAGAAGCAACTAAAACTTAGTCATATTAGTTGATTATATAGAGCCTAGAAACCATTTAAAAACCAAGACCTTTGTTAAAAAAACAAAAAAACCCTAGAACTGTGATATCGGCACGCATCTATTTCACCTTTAGCTTTATGATGGCCAATCACAATTAAACAAAATCAAAGTTATTAATGAGGTGAAATCCTGCAATATGTTTCAACCTGTCTCGTGTGTACTGGTCTCTCGCCCATTGCAGAGCAGATGGCAGCCAGTTCTGCTTCAGAATCAGCAATTGCCTGTCTTAGCTGAGCTCTAAAGCGGTTTGCTTGATCTACCTTTCTTCTGTAAACTTCTAAGCACTCTCGTTCAACCTCAAGCAACATTTTGTCCCTTGTGGCCTCAGATTCCCCTACTTCGTCCCAAATTATCTGATATTGATATAATATAAATATTTCAGCCTGGCGAACTTATAAAAAATGGCAGCATTGTTCAAAAGGTTTTAGGAAAAAGAAAAAAACCTGAAGTTCATGTAGAAGTGTTCCACATGTTGTTTCCATTTGTAAAAGCGGATCATTTCGAACATTAGTCATGCTGACGCAATTCAGTCAGCTACAAAAGATGACTGAATCAGTATATCAAATAGTATAAGCAAACTTCGCGCCACAAAAATGAAAACGATCCACAAATACTGACGAATCTTCAAAGAAAACGATTATTCCATTCCGAATATGAAACTCAAACCCTATCCAAATAGCCGCATCAAAAACAATGCGTCAGATTATGGGAATACAAAATGCTAAAACGATTAAACACGAATCCAAACACATTCACATCAAAACTTGGTTCAATCGATTCATAGCATGACATTCAGAAAACATCCCGTCGTTCCGCTCAAAACATGACCGTAAGAAAAAAAACCGAATCATCATTTCCGAATTCAAATAAAGAGAAAACAAACATCATCCTCGACACGATAGAAAACAAAAAATTGCAGTTACGCTCAAATGTATAGGCAACATGTCTCATTTCCCCAAATCCACAACAGAAACAATAAAAATTGCAATTACGCTCAAATGTACAGTTAACGCATTTCATTTCCCCAAATCTTCAACAACAACAACAAAATTCCTCGTCACATACAGAGCGATTTCCCTAAATTAACGAATGAACGAGAATAGAAATCATAGAGCTTAAACACAAACCTGATCAATCGATGCTCCGAAAACTTTTCCGTGGCGAATAGGATTTGTGATTATCTCCTGAGATCTATATGTTCGTTTTTCCTTTCTGTTTTCGAGGTTAAGCAAATGTTCGTTTTGTTCCGCGTTTCGAATTTGTAAGAGAGAGAGAGATTGAAAAAACAGAGAGAAGAGAGACGTTATGGAAAATTGGACCGTTGGGGAAGAAAATATATTTTATTTTATATGATTTATATATTTATTGATGTTATATTAAAAAAAAAAAAAAAGAGGAGAGG